>NC_142008.1:120841516-121141516 GCF_049901715.1 Pseudonaja textilis | reverse complement strand
TATGATCAGACATGGTTGTGGCAGGTTGACTCAAGTTGACTACGTCACCTGGTGATTCCACAGACACATTACTGTGGTTTTCCTGTCAATTATGTTAACAGGGCTTCCTTTGGTTTTCTTTTGGGTTGTATTTTGGAATTGTCACAGTTGCCTTCTTCAGCCTTTAGTTTCAAATTATTTCCTAGTCAAGTAAGTCTGGCTCTTTGTTTTTGTTTTGTTTTTTCTGGTAGATCCGCCAAATTCTGTTTTCAGTACAGCAGAAAGTTCAGCATTTCCCAGCAGTGAACCTTGAGATGCATGTAGCTATGGATCCAATTTTTCTGTAGTTCCTCTGGTTTTTATGGATGTTTCAGATTTTTTACGATAAAGGGTTGCAGGAACTGGGCATGCCTAGTCTAGTGAAGAGAAGGACCAGGGGAGGCATGAAAGCGGTATTTCAATATTTAAGGGGCAGCCCCAGAGAGGAAGAGATCAAGCTATTTTCCAAGGCACCCAAAGGCCAGACAAGGAATAATGGATGGAAACTAAACAAGGAGAGAAGCAACCTGGAATTAAGGAGAAAGCTCCTAACAGTAAGAACCATTAATGAGTGGAACAGCTTGCCTCCAGACATTGGGGGGGCCTCATCACTGGAGGTTTTTAAGAAGGTTGTTTGAAATAGAATCTCCTGTTTGAGCAGAGGATTGGACTAAAAGACCCCCAAGGCCTTTTCCAGTTCTAATATGATTGGTCAGATGACACTCTTAATTGTCCTAATGCTCTTTTTATTTTATCATGCCACTAAAACCGTTTAATTTTCTTACAGTCAATGGCTGGTAACTTGAGAAAAACATCTATAGCATTTTCCTGGCCATAATACAGATGCAATGCATTATTGTTAGCACCGAGATTGCCAAAGAAGGAGAAATATCCTTCCATGTATTTCTTTGGATGGTTATTATTACTTAGATGTTGTCAGGGGGAAAACCTGATTATGAGCATAGCTGCACTTAATGAAAATTGAACAGACAGCACACTGCAAAAGTCTCACAGAGGTTTATTAGAATTTAAAGCATAGCTGACATAAATTCTTTGCTATTAAGGCACTTACATCCCATTTTAATGAGGGTCAATCAGATAATCAGTCAAATGGGACATGATTGGCAATCTCCCATTGTTCAACATTTCATGATATACCTTAAAACCACAAAACACATGACATAGCAAGAGGGGCTGTTTCCCATTCCTTTAACCTAATGTTACAACATGATTATTTTTTACATGTACTTTAAGCGTACACTTCCTCTTTGCCAGTGGTGAGATTCAGATAATTTACAATCAGTTCTCTCAGGGTCAGGTTGGCTGTCGTGGGAGGCCTGGCCCATCCCTGTAATCCAGCTCTGCCACACATGTGGGACAAGCCTCTTGCAACAGCCAAACTGACATGGGGCAAACCAGTTGTTAAATCCCCTCCACTCGTATCAAAATAGATCCTGGTCTCTGTGCTGCAATGGAGAAATGGGCAATGGAGCAGCTGGCATGAGAGAAGTAGAAGAAGGGAGAAGAAAGGATGAAAGTGGTCTTCTCCTTCCCTTGCACCAGCTGCTCTGTTGCCCATTTTTCCATTGCAGTGCAGTGCCCAGGAATCACTCTGATAGCAGGGGGAAGGGGTTATTTAACAACCGGTTCACCTGAACTGGTGCAAACCATCTGAATCCCACCACTGCCCCTTTCCCATGATATCTTGCCTGATAAGCAACTGCCAGTGTTGAAAATGTCATGCCCCTGGTGGAGACTGACTCTGAGGAAGAGGAGGAACAGCCAACAGGGAGTGGGAATATGACTCCAGAGGTGGTGGAGGAGGCTGGGGAATGGCAGAGGCCAGCTGAGCAGTCAGAGGAGGATCCAAGCCCATCCCCTATCCATCCTAGGACACGCAGGAAGGAGAGGATCAGAGAAAAGGGAGATCTACTTAAGAGGAGATTACCATGGTCTTCCTCGTGGCTTGCAGGTGGGAGCTATGTATATAAGTTTGCAACTGCGCAGTTCAAATTTGCAGGAGTCAATTTAGTGTTCACCTTGAAAGAGGTTTATCTTTGCTGCCATTCTTCCCATGGACTACTACTTTTTTTTAAAAAAAACAATTTTATTAGTTTTTAAAAACAAACAAACAAACAAAACATAAAAACACCCAGCTTTCTTTCATAAATATACAAACAGTGTGTCGGTTAGTTTACCAGTTTTTGTGCATTCATTTCGTAATCTCAATTACAGTTACATTACATAATAACTCATATTATCAATCAAAAATTGTATACCCTAGTATCACTATCAAACAATCATTTGACTATGATTTTATTCATTCATACTTTATGAGATAACTATAATTTACTTAATTTATTTTATAACAAATCATATAATCATACCAAATCTATCCTGAAGACATTTTATAAATGTGATATTAAATAAAAAAAAATCTCTTTATATATTCATTATTATTAAAATTCTAAATATTCTATTATTTTATTTTATCACCCAACCATTGATAGAAAAGGTCCCAAATTTTATAAAATTGTTTATCCTCTTGTTCTCTAATTTCAAATGTCAATCTACTCATTTCAGCACATTCCAATATTTTCTTAATAATTTCTTCCTGCAATGGTATTTTCTCATTTTTCCAGTTTTTAGCAAATACAATCCTAGCCGCTGTTAATACATTTACAATCAGGTATTTCAAATCTTTGTTATATGTATCAGGTAAGATTCCCAATAAAAAGATCTCGGGTTTCAAATCTATGTATTTCTTTGTCATTTTTTCCCAGCACATACGAATTTTAGTCCAGTATTTTCTAGCATCCTCGCAAGTCCACCACATATGGTAATATGAGCCAGGTATCTGATGACATTTCCAGCAGTTTTCAGATTTATTCTTGAACATTCTTGCTATTCTTGTCGGGGGGAGTGCACCTGTAAAACTTCTTATACAGATTTTCTTTATAAGCTGTTGACATAGTCATTTTATAATTTTGGGACCACAATTTTTGCCATTTCTCCAAATCAATCCTATATCCAAAATTCTTCCCCCAAGCAATCATAGTTTCTTTGACTTGTTCTTCCTCTAATTTAATTTCCAGTAAATAACCATATAATCTTTTAATAACCTTTTCATCAGTACCTGTCAAGATCTTATCTAAATCAGTCAATTTATCATAAAATCCCTCTGTTTCAAAATCCTCATCATACCTTGAATGTATTTGCGCATATGAAAACCAATTCATCTTTATACCTTGTTCCTCTAAGTTTTGCATCGATTTAAGTTCACCCTTTTCATCCAGTATTTCCCATATCTAACTGTTTGTTCCTTCTTATAAATTATAGGATAGGAAAATGCTTCAATGGTTGATAACCAAACTGGAATTTTCAAATAACATTGTCTTTTGATCTTCTCCCAATTTAACCACAAAGACTCCCATATATAATGTCTTCTAAAATAGCCCTGCGTTTTAGTTCCCTTATACCATAGAAAGTCATGCCAGCTCAACAACAAATCATGACCTTCTAATGTCAACAATCTAGTCTTTCTTAATGTTATCCATTCCTTGGCCCACATCAGATTTGCAGCTTGATAATACAACTCCCAATCAGGCAAACCAAAACCTCCTCTACTTCTGGCATCTTGTAAAAGTTTTAACTTTATTCTCGCTTTCCTACCTTGCCATAGGTACTTCAACACAATTTATTTAACTCTTCAAAATAGTCTTTTCCAAGCCTGATTGGTATTGCTTGAAACAAGTATAAGATTCTGGGTAGGATATTCATCTTGATTGTTGAGATTCTCCCTATTAGTGAAAGTTGTAGATTTTCCCATTTCTTCAAGTCTAACGCTATCTGTTGTTTAAGTTTAATATAATTGCTTTCTTTTAATGTACTGCATCTTGGTGTCAAGTATATCCCCAAATACTTGACCTTGTTGGTGACTTGAATTTTCAACAGGTCTGCCAGTTCTTCTCTTTGTCTTAGTAACATATTCTTTGTCAAAATCTTTGCTTTATCTTTATTTATTTTCAAACCAGCCACCTCATCATATGTCTCTATCTTTTCCAATAATTTTGGAGCTGTTTCTAAAGGGTCTTCCAAGATAAAGGCCAGATCATCCGCAAAGGCTTGCAATTTAAATTCTTCCTTTTTAATTTTCATTCCTTTTATGTTTTTATCATCTCTAATATTTCTATTCAACACTTCCAAAGTCAATACAAATAGCAAAGGTGATAGAGGGTATCCTTGTCTTGTACATTTTCTTATATTAATAGAATCTGTGAATTCTCCCTCTATCATTACCTTTGCTGCTTGCTTATGGTATATAGCTTCTATTGCTTGGATAAATTTTCTGGCAAGACCCATCTGTTCCAATATTAGTAACATAAATCTCCAATTCACATTATCAAATACCTTTTGGGCATCTAAGAATATCAAAGCCATTTGTTTTTTGCGATGTGCCTCATAATATTCCAAAGTGTCCAGGATTACTCTCATACTGTCTTTGATTTGTCTCTTTGGCAGAAATCCATTTTGATCTGGATGAATAAAGTTATTTAAGTATTTTTTAAGTCTTTCTGCCAAAATTGAAGCAAAGATTTTATAGTCTGCATTTAGTAAAGAAACAGGTCTATAATTCTTAATTTGCAATGGATCAGCCTCTTCTTTTTGGAATAAGTGTAATAATATAAGCTTCTGACCATGTTTTAGGTATCATCTTCTTTAACATAGCTTCATTCATGACTTCTAGCAGTGGAATGCTCAATGATTCTTGTGGTGTTTTATAAAATTCTGCCGGAAGCCCATCTGGACCTGGTGCTTTTCCATTATTTTGCTTCTTAAGTGCTTCAGTTAATTCCATCATTGTCATATTACTTTCTAACATTTTTTCAGTCTCTTTAGGTATCTTGGGTTTTTTCAGTCTCTTTAGGTATCTTAGCATTCTGTAGATTCTGTTTGACCTTTTCCTCAACAATATTCTTTTGGTTATATAGTTGCCCATAAAAATCTCGAATAATTTCCTTTTTCTCTTTATTACCATAGCAAACCTGGCCTTGGTCATCTATTAATTGTGATATTTTCCTTGATTCTTTCTCCTTTCTCAGTTTGCATGCTAACCATCTACCTGGTTTATTTGCATCTTCAAAATAGTTCTCTTTAGCACTTCTAATTTTCTGTGCCAATTCTTCTTTCTCTATTTGGCCTATTTTATGTTTGATTATGTCCAATTTTAGTTTAATGTCTTTTTTCTGTGGCATTTTCTGTAGTTCTTTTTCAAGTCTTTTATACTCATCTTCTAAAACTTTAGTGGCTTGCCTTTTCCTGATATTTTTTTTTTCTTATATAGTCTATTATCAAGCCTCTAGCATATGCATTCATTGTGTCCCAGACATTCTGAATTGAAGTATCTTCTTTTTTATTTTCTCTAAAGAAAAAGGCCAATTCTTTCTCCATCCATTGTGTAAAATCTTTTTCCTTTAAAATAGTATTATTTAATGTCCATCTCGATCGTTTTTTTGTCCCTTCCATTTAATTGTCATTGGATTATGGTCTGCCCAAGTACTTGTTTCAATGTTTGTTTCTTGAACATTAGATATTAGTTCTATTGAGATCCATATCATATCTAATCTGGACCATGATAAATGTCTATTTGAATAAAAAGTATATTGCTTGGTTTTAGCATTTCTTTCTCTCCATATATCTTTTAAATTTAATTCATCCGTCATTTTAAAAAAGGATTTAGGGAGAGTCTTTCTATTTTGCTTTGTTATTGTTGCTGTATAGTCCAGTTTATTGTCCACGATTCCATTAAAATTTCCCATCATAACTATATTGACATAGTCCAGTCCAATTACTTTCTTGTGTAATTTTTTATAGAATTCTTCTTGTTTATCATTCGGAGCATAAATTGCAATCGGGAGTATTTTCATATTATTATCCATTATTTCCACCATTAATACTCTTCCATCTTCATCAATATAAATCAATTTTGCTGGGATAGCCTCTTTAATGTATAAAACCACTCCTCTTTTCTTACATTGGGTCAAAGAAGTAAATATTTTCCCTAATTTTGGCTGTACCAACAATTGTTCATATTGTTTTTTGATATGTATTTCTTGTAAGCAAATTATATCAAATTTTATTTTCTCTAATTTGTGAAAATTTTTCCTTCTTTTAACAGCTGAATTAAGTCCATTTATATTCATTGTAATCAGTTTTTTCTCTTCCATGGTTATATCTTGTAGTTAGGTTTGGCAGCTCTTGTAGATCTTGGTTCACATTGTTCTTTGATCTCCACCTGTCCACCTACTGTGCCTTCCTCTTTTTCAGTCCTCATTTGGTCCTCTTGAAGTTCAATTAGTGAGACCTCTTTTTCTATCTCTTCCTCTCTCCTTCCAAAAAATTCTGCATAGAAAAATTCTGCTTTCTCAATTGAATCAATTCTATGTCTCTGTTCTTGCCATGTAAACATTAGTCCTTCTGGAATCAACCATCTGTAATTCACCTCCTTTTTCAGTAATATTTTAGTCAGGAATAGATATTCTCTTCTCCTCTCTCTCACACTTCTAGGTATTTGTTTTAAAACCACAATCTCCTTGCCTTTATATTTCAACATCTTCTATCTTGCCACTTGTAATATTTGTGTTTTAATGGATTTTTTTGTAAGTCTGGTGTGAACTTCTCTTGGTAAGTTGTTTCTCATCGCATATCTTGTAAAGACTTGATATATCTCATCTACTCCATCCACCATCTTTTCCTCTGTTATTTTCAAGGCTTCAGCCAGAATTTCTATCATTTCTGCAATTTCTGCAGCTAGGCTTTGACCTTTTTCTTCCTCTATATTTTGAAACCTGAGATAGAATTCTGACCTGTCCATCTCCCACTTCAGCAAGCCACTTTTATCTTGTTCAACCACTGTTAGTCTGCTGTCAATATTTCCAATTTTCTCCTCTCTTTGTTTATCTTCTTCAATTTTTTGGAATCTCTCATCATATTTCACCATCATTTGTTGAATATTTTCAATTTTTTTCATCAGTCTTGCCTGTTCTTTGTTCAATATTCTCTGTTCTTTGTTCAATATTCTCTATTCTCCTTTCAATGGTATCTGATTTTGTTTTAATGTCTTTA
Source organism: Pseudonaja textilis (assembly GCF_049901715.1). NCBI lineage: Eukaryota > Metazoa > Chordata > Lepidosauria > Squamata > Elapidae > Pseudonaja > Pseudonaja textilis. Next base: position 121,134,373 of record NC_142008.1, on the reverse strand, counting down.
ATGGACAAATTAATGTCTTGGATTCCTTACATAATCATCTGTAGAGTCACTTTTTCTTGTTCTTTATCTTGCTTTAACATTGTCTGAATTAAGCATTGACCTCCAGATGGTGGGAAGGCGGAAGTGGAAGTTGAGGCGCCAGAAGGTATGAGTTTCCTACTCATTTTGAATGTCTAAATCTTCAAATTCAAGTAGCCAATTATAATCCAAAATGCGGGATAGAGGTGGTAAAAGATAAAAAGCCCAATAAAAGGAAAGAAAAATTCTTCAGGTTCTTCAAGACCTTAATCCAATTATAAGATGGTCAGTTGTAATCCAAGGTAAAAAATGGAAATAAGAAAAAGAAAAAAGCCCAATAATAATAAAAAAGGGAATGAGAGAGAAAATTTCAGGTTCTTCACACCTTAATCCAACTGAGAGGTCTCAAAAGTGAAAAATAAAAAAACAAAGAAAAACCATAAAGATGAACCAAAAATATGAATGGCAAAAAAGAAAATCCCAATAGAAAAAGAAAAAGGAGAGATTCTGAGGCTTCCCTTTAAAGCAAAAGGCAAAAATAAAAATATTACAATAATAAAGATTTTTTTTCCTTTAAGGAGAAAAAAAAAGGAAAGGAGTACAGTAAGACTGGTGAGGAGGGGCGGCATAGCTAAAAATAAAATAAAAAAGAACACACTGCACTTTATTTAATTATCCAAGGTTCTTATTAAAAGTCTCTTGTCCACAAGCTTCAAAGCCAAACTTCAATTGTTGATAGAAGTCCAGAAGAACACCTGTAATAACACTCTCATGTTCTTCCCTCTATCTTATCAAATTGCAATGTCCTTGAAAGAGGAATCTTTCCCAGTTCTCTCAGCTTCAAGTAAAATATTTTGAAGCCTCTAGTTGGCAGTGTTACAAAGTTTCTCTGTTCTCACCCCACCTCCTTTCCCAGATAGAACGTAATAAAAGTTAAGAAAGGGAAAGAATATATATATATGTGTGTGTGTGTGTGTGTGTGTGTGTGTTTTCTTAAGTTTTCATGGGTACTTACATGTATAGCATTCAGCTTTGTTGGGTTATTCTCCCACGTCATTGTAGTTGTGCTTTTAAAAGTTGTAGCACGTTTGGCAGAATCTCATCTGCCATCATCAGGCTTCTGTATAGTGTTCATCTGTGAAGATGAACACTATACAGAAGCGTGTTGATGGCAGATGAGATTCTGTCAAAATGTTGCTACAACTTTAAAAGCACAATAGAGTGATGTGGAGAATACCGAACAAAGCTGAATATCACATATAATATCCACAGAACCTCAGAAAACAAATATATATATATATATATATATATATATATATATATATATATATATATATATATATATATATATATATATATATATATATGTTTTCTGAGGTTCTCATGGGTATTTGTATGTGGATCTTTGGTTGTTCGGGTTTTCTCCCACATGAGATTCAAGTATCTAGGCAACGTTTCGATGAAGTCTCATTCATCATCTTCAGGCTTCTGTCTCCAGCTCTGTGCTTCTCAAAGTAATGGAGATTGCAGCTGCTTCCTCCTTTAACTGCCAGTGGGGGTGGGACTTGATTGGGTGGGGGCTTGGCTGTGTTCTGATTGGGTGGGGGTGTGTTCTCATTGGTAGGGGTTTGGCTGTGTTCTGATTGGTTGGGGTTAGCCGTGTTCTGATTGGTTGGAGGCGTGTTCTGTTCAGGTGGGGGCTTGGTTGTGCTCAGGTTAGTCTTAGTTGCTGGGGATTTGAGCTGGAGAGTTGTGATCTTGCTGTTTGGCTTCTAGTTCGTGGTCCTGCTGCATCTTCATAGTGGGTGTCGGTTTGTTTCATGTATGGCTCAGAGGGGTTTGAAGTGGGTAGTGATGCAGCTGCAGTGCAGCTTCTGGTCCATGGTCGTTTCTCATTTTCTGAATGGGTGGGAGTCTGTTTTCTACATGGAAGTGTGGTGGTGGCATCTTGTGTGGCTCTCATGGGTGTGGGTCCGGTGTCCTTCTTCATGTTAGGTACTTGTCTGTTCATGAGGGCGGGTTTCCAAATGGCTGGAAGGCGGGAGGTGTCATCTCGTTTGTTCATGCTGTGTGGGCGTTTTTCTATCTCTATGGCTTCTCTGATTATTCTGCTGTTGAAGTGTTCGGTTTTGGCAATAGTTCTGGTATTTTTAAAATCAATTTCATGTCCTGTGGCTTTGAGGTGTTGGACCAGGGAAGAGGTCGTTTCTTCTTTTTTGATTGAGTTCTTATGTTCTTCAATGCGTGCACTTATTCTTCTGTTAGTTTGTCCAATGTATGTAGTAGGGCAGGCAGTGCAGGGGATTTCGTATATATATATGGATCTTTGGTTGTTTGGGTTTTCTCCCGCGTAAGATTCGAAGTATCTAGGCAACGTTTCAATGAAGTCTCATTCATCATCTTCAGGCTTCTGTCTTCAGCTCTGTGCTTCTCTGAGTGATGTGAGATTGCAGCTGCTTCTTCCTTTTAACTGCTAGTGGGTGTGTGACTTGATTGGGTGTTGGCTTGGCTGTGTTCTGATTGGGTGGGGGTGTGTTCTCATTGGTAGGGGGTTTGGCTGTGTTCTGATTGGTTGGGGGGTTGGTCGTGTTCTGATTGGCTGGAGGCATGGTCTGTTCAGGTGGGGGCTTGGTTGTGCTCAGGTTAGTCTTAGTTGCTGGGGGATTTGAGTTGGTGAGCTGTGATCTTGCTGTTTGGCTTTGAGTTCGTGGTCATGCTGCATCTTCATAGTGGGTGTCGGTTTGCTTCATGTATGGCTCGGAGGGGTTTGAAGTGGGTAGTGATGCAGCTGCAGTGCGGCTTCTGGTCCGTGGTCATGTCTCATCTTCTGTGTGAGTCTGCTTTCTGCATGGAAGTGTGGTGGTGGCATCTTGTGTGGCTCTCATGGGTGTGGGTCTGGTCCAGTCTCTTCCGTTTTGGAGCTGCCCAACTTCAGCAGCTTAATGGCTGCCTCTCAGCCGCTGGCAAAAGGGCTTCTCCTGGATCAACCAGGGACTTTGAGATATCCCTGGGATCCACAGGATGTGCCCTTCACTATCACCATCTCTACGGGACGGTTTAGATCCGTTTGGACCAACCGGGGCTGAGATATTGGCTGCAATCTTGGAGCTTGATTGTAGGCCGTACTGTCATGATGCCAACTCCTCCCCTCTCGCCCATGGATTTCTCTCGGTTATTTTCCTGGAGTTTATGATTAGTTATCTTGGCTTGCTTCGGAACTCTCATCAATGCAGTTTGTTTTGGTTTTCTGTTTGCCTCATTAGTTACTTCTGTGACTTTAAACTGTGCCTAATAAAGCAGTGAAGTTAAGTTGAAGGCCTTACTGGACTTCAATATATGTTTTGGGTTTTGGGTTCTTTTGAGAGACTACGGGTCATCACAGCAAAGCACACTTTTGACATACATTTTTTTTGTAAATTTTATTTGAGTTTTCACAAAAAAAATACCCCATAATACAAATAAAACATCTTTTTTGAAAGTAGCATGGTTCCAGGTTACACTTCTTCATACCGACACAAATTCAATTTCATGCTCATTTTTATGTTCTGTTCCATATCTTCTTGCTATTTTACATTTTCTACATAGCTTTTCCCCTCTTTTAATTTTCTCAATTTTATTTTGATTATCTCATCTCAATTCAAATCATTATATTTATACTTTTTGTCTGCCTTGTTTCAATTTAATATTATCTTTTCTCATTAAACAAATTTTCTCCTGTAATTACTAATTGGAGTATGACACCTTTATATCTTTTAGTTTTATCCATTTAACTCTTATTTAAGCTTCAATATATATTTTAAAGTTATAACATTCAATATAATACAAACTTCCATTCAAATTCTGCTTGGTGCATTCTTAAAATACACACTATATTATAAATATATCTAATTAAAACACTCATTCCATTCCAATTCAGTTCTATCATTAATATTAATGTTCATTAAAATCTTAACTTCTTTAACATTACTTTTCAATTAAATATCATACTTCTTGGGGAACAGTTATAAGCTTTCCATAATTATTCCCCCCCCCCCATTCCTCTTCAGTTATATTTTATAAATCGTTAAATAATTAAAATGTTCCCATCCTTTCCTAATTCAATTCTCTCATTCGTTTTATTTCATTTATTTATTAACAAACATTCCACTAGATTATGATAACTATTTTATCCATCATTTTAATCATACATTATTTCAAATTTTCTAAAATTATTTCTATTTCTAATATAACAATACAATCTTATGTACCTTTACAGAATCCCTTTTTCAATTAAATTTTCACCCATTATCTCTAAATAGGCCCTGTTTCTCTATATCTTGTTTCTGTCCTTTGTAACTTCTTTTCCTTTCCTTCTTTCCTCTCTTCTTCTCCCTCCCCCTATTACCCCCTTGTCTCTCTCTTCTATTTCTCTCTTCTGTATTCCCCTCTTCTGTTGCTTTCCAATGTTATACTTGTTTTTCAAACTATTTTTCTTTTCTTTGGTTGTTTTTTTTAAATCTTAAACTTTTCATTCTCTTTCCCCCCTTTCCCTTTTCTTCCCCACATAAAATTACTTGTTCATTAAAGATGGCTTCTTCTTTGTCCCAATCTTCTTGTTCTGCAGGCATTTCTTGTTGTTCCTCATAGTTCCAAATCTCCATTTCTAAAAATTGAAATATGAAGCCAAAAGAACTTCTTCCTTCTTGTGCATCTTCTTTATACTTTTTAAGTTCTATCTTCAATTCTTCTAAAAGTGGTGCCATTTTTAAAACTTTTAAACAACCACCTGATTGATTTTAGTCATTCAAATGCAATAACCAAAAATCCAGGGATCACCAAGTAATCCAAATACTCCCAAGCTGTTTCTTTTTGCTTCTTTTTTCCATTTTCTCTTCTTGGGGTTCTACTATTTTGTTGCCAAGTTTCAGTTAAAATGTATCTTTTAGAAGTCTTGTTAAAGTTTTACTATAGATTCCTTTTAATTCCAGGCAGTCTCCTCCCTTTTTTCCAGATCCTGCCCTTTTATTCTTTTTCTCTCCTTTCCCGCTTTTAAAAGCTTTTAAGTATCCAGAAATCTTTATTATCCCTTTGACATTTTATTTTCATCTTCAATGCCTATTGATGTCAAAGTGGATTTTTTTTCCAATTTCTTGCTTAAATCTCTTAGCTGGGAAAGGGGGAGAGCGAGAAAAAAAATCCTTTCCCTTCTCTCTCTTTTGCTGATTCAAAATCTTCTTTGGGAATGTTACTTTTTTTTTAGTAGTTTAAATTCCAAGGTACCTTAGTTGTTGCTTTTGCAGTTTAACCCAGTTAACCAAGACTTTCTCTTCTTATCTTCCTCCTGCACATTCTTTTCCAGTTGAGTTCTTCTTTGAGGTGGCCATTTCTGACCACCGCTGCAACCACCTTCACGATAGGGAGTAATGGCCAGCTGAGGACAAGAGATGTGGCTCTCCTCAACCCTGCTGGCAGTCTCCCCCTTCTTCACAACCTCTACAGGGTGGCTTAGCCCCGAAACCAGCCAGCTTGGGGCACTCCAGCGGCGAGCATGGATCGAAACTGCACACAATCACGGTTTCAGTCTGTCCACGAAGAAGCTCAAACTGGAAGCCCACTTTTGACATACTTAAAGATCACAATTTCAGCACATTAATTAACACTGGTTTTATTTCAGGCCCTTGAGCCCATAATAAACATGATAATTCAGATCAATAGGCCTTGATTAAGAAAAAAAAGGTCGACATAAAAAATGTTCTTCTTACAATGTATATCTACAAACTAGCCCCCATTTGTTGACACGAAAGACCATTAAAGACTTCAAATTACTATTCCATCATCCAATGGACACAGAGAACTAAAATAGGAAAAAGTCAACAATTTGAAATCAATGAAGATGACTTTTATAAAAATTATTAAATAAATTCTATATGTTCTAATAAGGGGTATTCTAGAAAGAGTGCGGAGAAGAGCAACCAAGATGATTAGGGGACTGGAGGCTAAAACGTAAGAACAGTTGCAGGAACTAGGCATAGCTAGTCTGGTGAAGAGAAGGAGCAGGGGAGACATGATAGCAGTATTTCAATATTTGAGGAGCTGCCACAGAGGGGGTCAAACTATTCTCCAAAACACCTGAGGGCAGGACAAGAAGCAATGGGTAGAAACTAATTAAGGAGAGAAGCAACCTAGAACTAAGGAAAAAAAATTCACAGTTAGAACAATTAATCAGTGGAACAACTTGCCTCTAGAAGTTGAAAATGTTCCAAGACTGGAAATTTTAAAGAAGAGATTGGATAACCATTTGTCTGAAGTGGTGTAGAGTTTCTTGTCTAAGCAGGGGTTGGACTAGAAGACCTCCAAGGTCCCTTCCAATTCTGTTATTCTATTCCATATTAAAATTATTTCTTCCTATTGTATTTTGTTTTTTTTACAGATCCTGTGGTACAATAAGGAAATGGCAATCCAAAAACATTTTATAAAAACAACTGTTGGAAGAGAAGCATATTTAAAGGTCTCTGGAATTCTGTAAATCATTTAGTCCATGTGTTAAAAACTACTGCTTGCTTCAAGCAAAGGGGAAAAAAAGAATTTGATTAAATGTGTGTGCTTGATTTCTGGTGTCTCATATTTCTAAGCACTGACTCTTTGTCTGTGGAGATTTTCATTTATCCTGGTCATACTTGTCTGAGTGGTGCTTTTTTCGAGAGGCAATTGGACTTTCTGGTTTTTCTTTTCTTTCTCTGACTTTTAGAAAAGGATGTTATTTTAAATTGATTTTTACTTAGGGAGTGCCATCTACAGAGATCATGCAAGCACTGATATACAACACTAATAAAGAACATTGAAAAGCTGTCCCATTATAAACTCTCTGGCTTCAACCATGATTTAAGCAATGGATGCTAGTTAACTGGAGACAGTTTCTATAATGGACTATGCGGGTTGATGTCCTGTTTCTTCCATCTTTATGAAAGGCAAGGTAAAATGATGATATAATAGCCCACCCACTCCTCTTCTTGAATAATACAATTGCTCCTTTAAAGGAGAATATTTGCAGTTCAATGTTGAAATGAGGAATCCTTGGTGCTTTCTGAGCTTTCTTGTTTTCTTTCAGAATTAAAGCCTTTCAAAACATCCTAAGCTAACCAAAAGATCTAAGCATAGTTCACAAAATCGTCTGCTATAACATCTTGCCTGTCAACAACTTCTCCAGCTTCAACCAATATTACACAGGCAAACAATCAATACAAAATCAAGGTAAATCACTCCAATTGCGGAAATAGGGCTTCAGCAACAGAGTGGTCAACTTATTATCTTATACATGTTTGACAAAAAAATAACAAATAACCCAACAACCACAGAAGAAAAAACAAGTGTCATCTATAACACACAGTGTAAGAATTGCAACAACCACTAGATAGGACAAAACTAGCAGAAGACTGACAGAACGCATCCATGAACACCAACTGGAAGTCATAAGGCATGACAAAAGGTCTTTAGTTTCACAACATATAGGCAGATTTTACCCTGGTTTCAACTGGGAAAATGTGACCACCCTAGACCAGCCAAACCCCCAAATGCCAGGGAATGTATAGAAGCCTGGCACTCTGACAAATCGGCCATCAATAGATACATAGACATTAACAACATCTACAAACTATGCAAAAGACACAGTCAAGTAGCCCAAAAGAGAAAAGGACTCCAGCACTTCTCCACCAATATTAAGCTTGTTCTATATTAACATTCTTGTAAACTCGCATTCTGATTGGTCCACACGGACCGCAATATGATTGGCTGACTGAAATCCTGTGATTGGTGCACTAAGAATCTACCGCGATTGGCCGAGCCGATCACGGGAGATTCAAAGCGCTGCCATTGGCCGCCAAGCCACTGGCCGGCTGTATAAAGCCAAGCTGCTCGCAAGTCTAAAACTGTTCCATTCTATACATGCAATAAAGAGCTGAATGTACACTTTCGAGTCTCGCCTCTCAATGAGAACCGATCTACCAGATCTAACACTTGCAACGAGGGTGGGATCGTGAGGCGAGGAACCACCCAGCACGTGGCAAACGGTGTGAAATGACCAACAAGATGGCCAGTAGCACCCCGCCACCCGCTCCATTCAACCCAGCCACCGAAGACTGGGAATCGTACACCGACCACTTCCAGATGTTCCTGGAGTGCAGCAATCTCAAGGATGCCAACAGGCAGAGGAAATGGGCTGTGTTCCTGATGCACTGTGGCCCCACGGTATTCAAGATGGCCAAGGCACTGGCCAAGCCTGCCAACGTAATGGAACTGGACTGTGCTGACCTCAAGCCCATCTTGCACCGCCATTATGCCCCTGTTGTGCCAATACTCATCCGAAGGCACGACTTCTACCGGTGAGATCATCACGAGGGCGAAACCATAGATGACTTTGTGGCCCAGCTAAGGAACCTAGGGGGCCTGTGGGGGGTTGCCGAACTGGACGAGGCTTTACGTGACCGAGTCGTCCTTGGGCTCAGAGACCCCATACTGCAGAGCGGCTGATGGCCAAAGGCGACATCTCCCTCGCCGACGCCCTTGCCGAGGCAACCGCAGCTGAGGCCACCCACCAATCGGTGGCCTGGATGCGGCAGGCAAACACAACAGACCAGAGAAGCAATCCCAGCACCGGCGAGGCCCGGAGAAGCCAGCCGCCGAGAAACAACCACACATCACGTCGACATCAACCCCCAATCCGACACCGATGACGAGGAAGAGGAGATCCACTGGCTCCAGGCTGAATGCGATCGGCGGGACTGGAGGGGACATAAGTCAGGATTGCATTGTGTCAGCTGCGGCGGCGACCACCCCCGCTCCGAATGCCGTTTCCTTGATGCCATCTGCCAGCATTGCGAGAAGCAGGGGCACATCACCAAGGTGTGCCGGAACAAGAAAAACTACAGCCCCCAACGATGAGGCAGCAGCCCCCGATGATGAGACGGCACCACCCCCAGAAACTGAGACCGCCAAACCGAGAGCCAATGGAGCCGTGACAGCTGTAGCAGCTTGATGACTCATCGAGGCACTGCAGTGCGAAGAAACCCACCAGATGGTCATCATCGGCCACTCATTGACAATTGACACCTGAAAGGTACACGTGGAGGTGGGTATTGAAGACCAGCCCTGCGAGATGGAAGTGGACTCTGGGTCCTACCTCTCCATGGTCTCTTGGCACACAATCAAGCGCCTAGTGCCAACCATCCGCCGCCATGAGCTAGACGACCAAAAACTAATTTTGAAGGACTACCAGGGAAACCGCATCCCCATAGCCAGCATCGGACATTTTAAAGTCACCTTCAAAGGCCACACCGAGGTATTACCACTTATGATCATAGATAAAGACTGTCCCAGCTTACTCGGGCTGCAATGGTTCTCCCTGCTGGAAATAGAAGTGATGGGCATCCACCACACAGACGAGGCTGACTGGGAAGCGACGCTCGTGAGGGACTTCCAGGAGGTCTTCGACGACCCCCTAGGCAAGTACTGAGGGGCTCCTATCTCCTTCAACCTTAACCCTAACATCACCCCGATCCACCTCAAACCCCGGCGAGTACCATTCGCGCTCAAACCCAAAATCGATGAGCAACTAGACAAGCTCATCATGCAAGGGGTTTTAGAGCCAATTGACCATGCCCGCTGGGAAACACCCATAGTCACCCCCATCAAACTGGATGGCTCCATAAGAATCTGCGGTGACTATAAGTCCACCCTCAACCACGTGCTGCAGCAAAGCACCTACCCCGTCCCAGTAGTACAGCACCTTCTGCACTCACTGGGGGGAGGCTGGGTCTTCTCAAAGCTCGACCTGGCGCAAGCCTACCAGCAACTGCCGGTTGATGCCAAGACAGCCAAAGCACAAACGATTGTCACACACCGGGGGGGCATTCCGATGCAACCAACTCCAATTCAGAGTCAGCGTTGCCCCAGGAGTCTTCCAAAGCCTCATGGAAAGACTCCTCCAGGGAATAAAAGGAGTGGTCCCCTACTTTGATGACGTGCTGGTCGCAGCCGCCAAAAGGAACAATTGGAAAACTGTTTAAGAGCGGTGCTGCAAAAATTCAAAGACGCCGGCCTTAAAGTCAAAAGAGGCAAATGCCAACTCTACACCGAGAGGGTCGAATTCCTGGGGTACCTCCTAGACCGACACGGAATCCACCCCACCAGAAAGAAACTCAGAGCCATTAAGGAAGCCCCCACACCAACGAACAAGGCAGAACTGCAGGCATTCTTGGGACTGCTTAACTTTTACACTGTTTTCCTACCCCAGAAGGCGACCGTGGTGGAGCCCCTGCATAGGCTACTGGATATAGCAGCCACCTGGACTTGGGGGAAGCAGGAGGAGACTGCATTCCAACAGACCCAAAACCTGCTAACATCAGATGCAGTCCTGATCCATATAGCGAGACCCTGCCGCTAACTGTAACATGCGACTTGTCGCCTTTCGGCATTGGAGCAGTCCTCAGTCACACCCTACCCAACGGGAAGGAAGCACTCATTGCCTTCTTCTCGAGAATGCTGTCCAAAGTGGAGAGGAATTACAGCCAGCTGGATAAAGAAGCCCTCGCCATCATCTCCGGAGTGAAAAGGTTCCATGAGTACCTTTATGGTAGGACCTTTTCAATCATTACAGACCTGCTTGGGATACTGGCAGGGAACAAGGCCACCCCGAGCATCCTGTCACCCCGGATGACAAGGTGGTCCGAGTTCCTTGCCACTTATTCGTACGAACTGTCACACCGACCCGGCAAGAATATCCCGCATGCAGACACGCTAAGCTGATCACCTGTACCAGACCTGGATGACGACCCAGCACCCACAACAACAACCCTGCAAATAGAGACTTTATCCAGCCCGCTCTTAACCATGCCAGACATTGCCCGGGAAACAAATAAAGACAAGCGGCTGGTGCAGGTATTGAGCTGGGTAGAGCGGGGGTGGCCAGAAAACGATGGCAGCGAACAGTTCAAAGCCTTCAGGAACTGGCAAACCAAGCTGTTCACACAGAAAGGATGCATACTTTGGGGAGACCGGGTAGTCATACCAGAGACACTACAGAAAAGAGTACTGGCAATGCTACATGAGGGGCACCTGGACATTGTCAAGATGAAAGCCCTGGCCAGAAGTTACGCTTGGTGGCCAGGGATGGACAAGCAAATCAAGACATGGATCGCCGGGTGCAACAGGTGCCAAGAGACGAGGTCCACCCCCCCGCCACTCCAGTCCTGGAATGGGAAACCCCCAGGGGACCATGGTCGTGAATACATATAGACTTCGCCGGACCGACCAAGGGGCATACATTCCTCATCACCATGGATGCCTACTCCAACTGGCTGGAGGTAAGCACCATGAGGACAACAACAACAGAAGCCATCATTGATAAACTTAACAGACTCTTTGCGACACATGGGTTGCCAGATGTCTTAGTGTCGGATAACGGCCCGCAGTTCACGGCACTGGCATTTGAAAAATACCTGGCCGAGCAGGGCATCAGACACGCCCTAACCTAGATGGCTCATCCGGCAGCGAATGGATGGGCGAAACGGATGGTTCAATACATGAAGAAAACCATCCAGAAAATTGAAACCAGCAACATTCAAGAAAAAATAAATAGAATGCTACTCATATAGCATATTACGCCCAGCACGACCACAAACAAAAGCCCAGCAGAACTACTGATGGGCAGGAAATTGAGGTCCCCGCTGGACCGGCTACACCCCACCTACAACCTGGAGAAACCCCCAGATTCCTCCAGCCGGCACCGGGCATTCAACATCGGGGACATGGGCTACGCAAAGAACTTCATGGGAGACCCACTCTGGGTACCAGTGCAAATAACACAGGTAACTGGTCCCCGGTCATACAGACTCCAAACCACTGATGGAAGAAGCTGGAAGCGGCACATCGACCAGCTACAGTCCAGGCTAGCCGCCAACACCCCCCGACGCCCCAACAACAACCACAACAACCAAGCAGGTGGACAACAAAAGGCCAGAAACACCAGCGGAACACCCCCAAATGCAAGCCGAACACCCCCTCCTAGAGATAACAACACCCAAATAAACCAGCCATACTTACCAGCAGATCTCGAGCTGTTGCAGATGGGAGCTTCACCTGGAAGGTACAGCCAAGCCAGCTCAACCAGCCCAGAAAGACCAGGCGGGAGCAGCAGGGACTGCAGCTTGACCGACCCAGGTAGACTGGGCGGGAGCTGCAGCGACAGGCCTGGCTCACCCTTCCAGGCCATTCCATCGAAGGGTTTGAGAGCGACGCGGAGCCCGTCCGAACCGGCCGACAATCACACACAGAATGAGCTGTGCAAGTCAACTAGGCAGGTACAGAGCCCCGCCTACTTGCGCGACTATGTCACCATGCTACGTCGGACGAAACCATGAGGGGAGGGGTGTTCTATATTAACATTCTTGTAAAGTCGCATTCTGATTGGTCCACATGGACCGCGACATGATTGGCTGACTGAACTCCTGTGATTGGTGCGCTAAAAATCTACCGCGATTGGCCGAGCCGATCAGGGGAGATTCAAAGCACTGCCATTGGCCGCCGAGCTGCCGGCCGGCTGTATAAAGCCAAGCAGTTCGCAAGTCTAAAACTGTTCCATTCTATACATGCAATAAAGAGCTGAATGTACACTTTTGAGTCTCGCCTCTCAATGCGAACCGATCTACTAGATCTAACAAAGCTTTTGGAAGGAAAATCTATCTGGTCCAGTTCCAAGCTGAGAGAAAGACACTGGAAATAACATGGAGGCTGATTGGGAAGAAAGGTTCCCTTTATTGAGGAAGCAGAACCAGTCTGTGATTCTGGGGCAGCTGACCAAATGGATGAATGAGTGGATGGATCTTTGGAGGATTTTGTGACTTTGAATTTTGAACTGTTCTAGGGTTGTGCAAATGAAGGGACTTGTGTCTTTTGCTAATAGCAATACACTTAGAGTTATATAGTGCTTCACAGTACTTTTTACAGCCCTCTCTAAGTGGTTTACACAGTCAGTGTATTGCCCCCAACAATCTAGGCCCTCATTTTACCAACTTCAGAAGGATGGAAGGGTTGAGCCTGGTGAGAATAAAACTGCCAAGTACCCTGCAGTCCTGCATTGTAATCCCTGAGCTACCACAGCTCACATCATCATCCAGCGCTAGGGATTTGAACCGCCAAATTGACGACCTTTCCAATTGACCTTTCTGATCTGCATTCTGTCTCTTTTGAGTATTCCCCCAAATATTGCATTTATTTATTTACTTTCTTTATTTTATTTGTCAATCACTTACAAGATAATAGGTATAAGTATATACATAGTTATGAATACATGGATACATATAAGAAAAATAAAAGAAACAATAGGACAGGGATGGTAGGCACATTGGTGCGCTTATGCATGCCCCCTACAGACCTCTTAGGAAAAGGGTGAGGTCAATATTAAACAGTCTAAGGTTAAAGTTTTTGGGGTTTGGGGAAGAAACCACAGAGTCAGGTAGAGTATTCCAGATATTGACCACTCTGTTGCTGAAGTCGTATTTCTTGTAATCAAGTTTGGTGTGGTTAACCTTGAGTTTGTATCTATTGTTTGCTCTTGTATTGTTATGGTTGAAGCTGAAGTATTAATTGACAGGTAGGACATTGCAATGTATGAATTTATATACTCTACCTAGATCAGACTGAAGGCGGCATAGTTCTAGCTTTTCTAGGTCTAGAATTTCAAGTCTGGTAGTATAAGATATTCTGCAATGAGTAGAGGAGTAGAGAACTCTTCTTGTGAAATATTCCTGGACTTTCTCAACTGTGTTAATATCAGATACATGATTTAGGTTCCAGACTGATGAGCTGTATTTGAGTATTGGTCTAGCAAATGTTTTGTATGCTCTAGTTATTAGTGTAATATTACCAGAGAAAAAGCTACGTAAGATTAGGTTAACAACTCTTAACACCTTTTTGGCTATATAGTTACAGTGGGCTCTAGCACTAAGGTAATTTGAGATGAGTACTCCAAGATCCTGGACAGAGTTTAGATCATCAACCAAGCCTTAACTATTCAGCCTGTATTTTATTTTCTGATATATATTTTTTGCCAATATGTAGGCCAGAGCATTTATTTGTTGAGATTTGAAGTTGCCATTTGTTTGACCATTCTGATACATAGTCAAGATCTTTTTGAAGGGTAGCAGTATTGTCTGTGGTGTTGAATATCTTTACATCATCAGTGAAGAGAATGCAGATGCTCTTGATATGATCACAGAGGTCATTTATGTAGAGTATGAAAAGAGTTGGTCCTAGAACACTGCCTTGGAGGACACCACTGAAATGGATGAAATAGAAATGCTTCTATTCAGTTATGCAGGTGTCCAGAGATACCGTAAGATTTTAGTTTTAGGGGTAGTTTATCGTGTTCCACTGAATCGAAGGCATTACAGAAGTCTATATAGATTGTGTCTATTGCTTTGCCCTGATTGAGTTGTGTAGTCCATATGTTTTTGCAGTATAAGAGTTGCAGATTACATGATAGTTTTTTTCTGAAACCAATTTGTTTATTAGAAAGTAGGTTGTTTGTTTCTAAGTGGAGGATAATGGATTGGTTAATTGATTCCATGACTTTACAAGTGACGCAGCATAAGGAGATTTGTCTGTAATTTTCAACTAGGCTGGGGTCTCCCTTTTTGAAGATGGGGATGACCATGGCTTATGAACATAGTTTTGGCAAGGAGCTATTCCTGAAAGATTTTTCAAAGATTATGCTTAGAGTTTCGGCTATGGCAGTTGGTAGTTTTTTTAAGAAGTAGGCACATATTCTGTCCTGTCCAATAATTGTAGTATAAATAAATGGTGGTTGAAGGCATCTGGAGAATGCTGGAAATGATGAAGAGGTAAGAAAGGACAGTGAAAACCAGGGAGGACATAACCACAATTGCCATAACTAGGAAACTCAGGACTTCAACAAGATACGTATCTCCTCCTGCAATCTTCAACACTGGTCCTGCATCACAAAAGAAATGATTGATAATATTGGAAGTGCAGTAGGGTAGGTTTGCAGTCAATACCCTCTGATAAAGAATGGAGAAAAAACCTCCAAACCAAGCTGCCATTGCTAGCTTAAAGCAAACTCCAAAAGTCATGATTGTGGAGTATCTCAAAGGATGGCAAATGGCTAAATATCTGTCCAAGGATATCAAGGTGATGATGAAGTATTCTGTAGTGCCAAACAAAAAATAAAAGAACATTTGTGTAATGCAGCAGTTGAAACAGATGGAATTCTTTGCAGAGAGATAATTGACCAGAAGTTTAGGAATGAAAGTTGTGGTGTGTCCAATGTCAATGCAAGAAAGGTTGCTAAGAAAGAAATAGATAGTTTTCTGAAGATGCAGATCCAAAATTACTATGAGAATGATGAGTCCGTTGCCCATCAGACACAGGAGGCAGAGCAGAGAGACACAAGCAAATGTCATATTCTCCATTCCCCAAACATTGGGCAATCCAACAAGAATAAATTCAGTGGGGAAGTTGGGAGGAGCTGGC
The DNA here is from genome assembly GCF_049901715.1 of Pseudonaja textilis. Lineage (NCBI taxonomy): Eukaryota > Metazoa > Chordata > Lepidosauria > Squamata > Elapidae > Pseudonaja > Pseudonaja textilis. Next base: position 121,118,833 of record NC_142008.1, on the reverse strand, counting down.
GCCGTGGCGATACGGTTTGCAATCGAGCTCTTCGATTGCAGCCAATATCTTCGTTTCTGGCGGTCCAAACGGACCTAAACCGTCCCGTAGGGATGGCTGTTGTGAAGAGCGTACCCTGTGGACTCCGGGACACCGCAAAGTCCTTGGATGACCCAGGAGAAGCTCTTTTGCTGGCAGCAGAGAGGCAGCCCCCATGCTGCTGAAGTCGGGGCAGCTCCAGAAAGAACGGGTCTGAAAGAGAGTCTGTCGGTTGGGTGAGAAACTTTTTTTTTTCTAATTTTTTGAGGTTTGAAACGTCACTCTGATTATTAGAAGAAACCTGTGTGATTTTTTGACAAAACTGATTAAGCGGTGTTTTTTCCAAGGGAGATGTCAAAGCGAGGCTTTATTTGCTTTTTTTTTTTCTTTGCTACCGGACTTCATTGTTATTTACTGGATAACTGGACTGTTCCTTTATATATATATATATTTTATTCTCCCTTTGGATTTTTTATATTCTAATTTTTTTAAGGCTAGAGGCTCCCTTTGGTTATTTTTTCTTTTTTTTCTCCTTTTTTGATTTTTATATATACGTATATATTTCCCGAGGCTTTTTTTTATTTTAATTATGCTGTCCTGAGAGGAGGGGGAAAGTGAGAATTAAGAAACTTTGTAACACTGCCAACTAGAGGCTTGGAAATATTTTACTTGAACTGGAGAGAGATGTGAAAGACTCCTTCTCAAGGACATTTCCTGATAAGATAGAGGGAAGAGCCCTGTAGAATATTATTACAGGTGCCTTTCTGGATTTCTGTCTATAATTAAATATTTATGGTTTAGCTTTGAAGCTTGTGGGAAAGAGAAGGGAGTCATAACTAGAGCCTTGGACAGCTAAGCAGAGTGCAGTGTATTGTTTTCTACTTTCTTTTTCTAATTTTTTTTTTAGTTCCGCCACCCCCTCCACCAGCATTGCTCTATATTTTTATTCTAGTAAGGTTTTTATTTTTAACTTTTATTTATTTGCAAGGGGAAGCCTTTGAATTTTTCATTTTTACTTTATTTTGATTTTTTTCCCTTTCCATTGGGACTTTTGCTTTTCTTTTTAATGTATACCAGTGGACTATCTTTTTTTTCTTTTCTCAACTGAGATTTTCTTGGCTGGATTAAGGTGTGGAATTTGAAGAAATTTATTCCTTTTGTTCTTTTTTTTCTTCTTTTTGGCTTTAGTCTTGTTTATTATTATTATTACTGGGTTTTTTATTATTATTATTTTTATTTTTTCTTGTGGATTACTTTATAATTGGATTAAGGTCAGGAAGAACTTGAAGAATTTCTTTTTATTTATTTTTTTTCTGTTTCTCTTTCTCTTTTTTCTTCTTTTTCCCTTATTATTGGGTTTTTTATTATTGGCTTTTTTCATTTTGGATTATAATTGGCGACTCTTTTTTTAATTGGATTAAAATTTGAAAGAATTTGAAGATCTGGAACCATCTAAAATGAGTAGGAAACTTATACCTTCGGGTGCCTCTGTGTCCACCTCTGCCTCCCCACCATCTGGACAACATTCAATTCAGGCAATGTTAAAGCAAGATAAAGAAAAAGAACAAGAAAAAGTAACTTTACAGATGATTATGCAAGGAATTCAAGATCTTAAGATAAAAACAGATACCATTGAACAAAGAACAGGGAGGATGGAGGAAAAAGTGGAAAATATCCAACAGATGATGGCAAAGTATGAGGAGAGACTTCAAAAAGTTGAAGAAGGGGGTAAACGAAGAGAGGAGAAGATTGGAAATATTGATAACAGATTAACAGTGATTGAACAAGAAAAAAGTGGGATGCTGAAGTGGGAGATGGAGAGGTCAGAATTTTATCTTAGATTTCAAAATATAGAAGAAGAAAAAGGGCAAGATTTGGCTGCGATAATGATAGGAATTTTGGCAGACGCCTTGGAAATAACAGAAGAGAAGATGATGGATGGAATAGATGAGATATATCGAGTTTTTACAAGATACGCGATGAGAAATAATCTGCCCAGAGAAGTCCATATTAGATTTACTAAAAAATCCATGAAGACACAAATTTTACAAGCGGCAAGAGAGAAGACGTTGAAATATAAAGGCAAAGAAATTTTGGTCTTAAAACAAATACCTAGAAGAGAATATCGATTCCTGACCAAAATGTTATTGAAAAAGGAGGTGACTTACAGATGGCTGATCCCAGAAGGATTGATGTTTACATGGCAAGAACAGAGACATAGAATTGATTCAATTGAGAAAGCAGAACTGTTCTACGCAGAATTTTTGGAGGGAGAGAAGAAGAGGCAGAAAAGGAGGTCTCATTAATTGAACCTCAAGAGGAACAAATGGAGATTGGAAAAGAAGAAGGCGCAGTAGGTGGACAGGTGGATATTAAAGATCAGCGTGAATTAAGATCCACGAGAGTGGTTAAATCTAAATATAAAATATAACCATGGAAGAGAAAAAACTGATTACAATAAATATAAATGGACTGAATTCAGCTGCTAAGAGAAGGAAGATTTTCCATAAATTAGGAAATTAAAGTTTGATATAATTTGCTTACAAGAAGTACACATTAAAAAGCAACATGAACAATTGTTAGTACAACCAAAATTAGGAAATTGTTTACTTCTTTGACTCAATGTAAGAAAAGAGGGGTGGTTTATATATCAAAGAGGCTACCCCAGCAAAACTGATTTATGCTGATGAAGATGGGAGAATATTAATGGTGGAAATAATGGACAACAATAGAAAGATACTTTTGACTGCAATTTATGCCCCGAATGATAAACAGGAAGAATTTTATAAAAAATTACATATTAAAATGGCTGGACTGGACTATGTTAATATAATTATGATGGGAGATTTCAATGGAATCATGGACAATAAACTCGATTATATTGCAACAACAGCAAAGTATAATAGAAAAATTCTTCCTAATTTTTTTTTTAAATGATAGATGAATTAACTTTAAAAGACATATGGAGAGAAAGAAATGTTAAACTTAAGCAATATACTTTCTATTCAAATAGACATTTATCATGGTCCAGACTTGATATGATTTGGATTTCAACAGACTTAATATCTAGCGTTCAAGAAGTAAATATTGAAACAAGTACTTGGGCTGATCATAACCCATTGACAATTAAATGGAAGGGACAAAGAAAAAGATCGAGATGGATGTTAAATAATACTATTTTAAAGGAGAAAGGATTTATACAATGGATGGAGAAAGAACTGGCCTTTTTTTAAAAAAGAAAATAGAAAAGAAGACACTTCAATACAGAATGTTTGGGATACAATGAAGGCTTATGCCAGAGGCTTGATAATAGACTATACAAGAAAAAAGAATACTAGGAAAAGCAAGCTTTCAAAGCCTTGGAGGATGAGTATAAAAGACTTGAAAAAGAACTGCAGAAAACGCCACAGAAAAAAGACGTTAAACTGAAACTGGATATAACTAAACATAAAATGGACTTAATAGAGAAAGAAGAACTAGCACAGAAAATTAAGAATGCTAAACAGAATTATTTTGAAGATGCAAATAAGCCAGGTAGATGGCTAGCATATAAGTTGAGAAAGGAGAAAGAGTCGAGGAAAATATTGCAGTTAATAGATGACCAAGGTCAAATTTGTCATGGCAGCAAAGAGAAAAAAGAAATTATTCATGATTTTTATAAACATTTATATAAGAAAGAAGATATTGATGAGGAGAAAGTTAAACAGTACCTGCAGAATGCAAATTTACCTAAGATACCTAAAGAGATTGAAGAAATGCTAGAAAGTAATATAACAATGATGGAGTTAAGCCAAGCACTTAAGAAACAAAATAATGGAAAAGCACCAGGTCCAGACGGGTTCCCTGTAGAATTTTATAAAACTTTTCAAGAATCACTGTGTATTCCATTGTTAGAAGTTATGAATGAAGCTATGTCAAAAAAGATGATACCTAAAACATGGTCAGAGGCCTATATTACACTTATTCCAAAAGAGGAGGCGGTTCCACTTCAAATTAAGAATTACAGACCAATCTCTTTATTAAATGCAGATTATAAAATCTTTGCTTCAATACTAGCAGAAAGACTTAAAAAATATTTGAATAACTTTATTCATCCAGACCAAAATGGGTTCTTGCCAAAGCGGCAAATTAGAGACAACATGAGAGTAATTCTGGATACTTTGGAATATTATGAGGCGCATCCTGAAAAGCAAATGGCTTTGATATTTTTAGACGCCCAAAAGGCATTCGATAACATGAATTGGAGATTTATGTTACTTTTAATGGAACAGATGGGCTTTGCTAGAAGATTTATCCAGGCAATAGAAGCAATTTACAATGAACAAACAGCTAAGGTAATGATGGAGGGAGAATTTACAGATCCTATTAATATAAGAAAAGGCACAAGACAAGGTTGTCCTCTTTCTCCCTTGCTATTTGTATTGACTTTGGAAGTGTTGAACAGAAATATCAGAGAAGATAAAACTATAAAAGGAATGAAAATTAAAAAGGAAGAATTTATATTACAAGCTTTTGCAGATGACCTAGTCTTTATCTTAGAAGATCCTATAGAAACAGCCTTGAAGCTGCTGGAAAAGATAGAGGCATATGGTGAGGTGGCCGGTCTGAAAATAAATAAAGATAAAACAAAGATCTTGTCAAAGAATATGTTACTAAGACAAAGAGAAGAATTGGCAGAATTGTTAAAAATCCAAGTTACAAACAAGGTTAAGTATTTGGGGATATATTTGACGCCAAGATGTAGTACATTAAAAGAGAACAATTACATTAAACTTAAACAACAGATAGCCCAAGACCTGAAGAAATGGGAAAACCTACAACTGTCATTAATAGGGAGGATTTCAACAATTAAAATGAATATTCTACCCAGAATTTTATTTTTGTTTCAAACAATTCCAATTAGGCTTGGAAAAGACTATTTTGAGGACTTAAATAAAATTGTGTTGAAGTATATATGGCAAGGCAAGAAAGCAAGGATAAAGCTAAAGCTCTTACAGGATGCTAGAACTAGAGGAGGGTTTGGCTTGCCTAATTGGGAGTTGTACTATCAAGCTGCAAATTTGATGTGGGTTAAAGAATGGATAACATTAAGGAAGACTAGATTGTTGACACTAGAAGGTCATGATTTGTTGTTGGGTTGGCATGCTTTTCTATGGTATAAGGGAACCAAAACACAGGGTTATTTTAGAAGACATTATATACGGGAGTCTTTGTGGTTAAACTGGGAGAAGACAAAAAAAACAATGTTATTTGAAAATTCCAGTTTGGTTATCGACGATAGAAGCGTTTTCTTACCCTATAATTTATAAAAAGGAACAAACAGTTAGCTATGGGGAATTACTAGATGAAAAGGGTGAACTTAAATCGATACAAAACTTAGAGGAACAAGGTATACAGATGAATTGGTTTTCATATGTGCAAATACACTCAAGGTATGAGGAGGATTCCAAAACAGAGGGATTTTATGATAAACAGACTGATTTAGATAAGATTTTGATGGGTACTGATGAAAAGGTGATTAAAAAGCTATATGGTTACTTATTGGAAATTAAGCTAGAGGAAGAACAAGTTAAAGAAACTATGATTGCTTGGGGGAGGAATTTTGGATACGGGATTGACCTAGAGAAATGGCAGAAATTATGGTTGCAAAACTATAAAATGACAATGTCCACAGCCTATAAAGAAAACTTGTATAAGATGTTTTACAGGTGGCATTTTCCCCTGACAAGAATAGCAAGAATGTTCAAGAACAAATCGGAAAAATGTTGGAAATGTCATCAGAAACCTGGTTAATACTACCATATGTGGTGGACTTGTGAGGATGCTAGAAAATATTGGACTAAATCCGCATGTGTTGGAAAAATGACAAAGAAGCATATAGATTTGAACCGGAGCTTTTTTTGTTGGGAATCTTACCAGATGTTTATAGTAAAGATTTGAAATATTTGATTGTAAATGTATTAACTGCGGCTAGGATTGTATTTGCAAAAAATTGGAAAAATGAGAAAATTCCATTGCAGGAAGAAGTTATAAAGAAAATATTGGAATGTGCTGAGATGAGTAGATTGACTTTTGAAATTAGAGAGCAAGAAGATAAACAATTTTATATAATTTGGGATCTTTTCTATCAATGGCTGAATGATGAAATACAAAAATAGAATATTTAGAATGTTAGACAATAAGGAATAATATTGATTTCACTTTTCTTTTTTTCTTTTTCGGTATTTGATATTATATTTATAAAATGGTTTTTCTTTTCTTTTTTTCTTTTATTTAGGATAGAGCTGGTAGGACTATATGATTTGTTATAGAATAAATTACTTAAATTATAGTTATCTCATAAGGCATGATTGAATAAAAGTATAGTCAAATTTTTTTTTTCTTTAATAATGATATGAGGATATATAAGTTTGGATTGATAATAAGAGTTATTATATAAGGTAATCGTAATTGTGACTACGAAATGAATGCACAAAACTGATGAACCAACCGACTCACTGTTTGTATATAAATACGGGAGAGCTGATGTTTTTATGTTTTGTCTGTTTGTTTGTTTGTTAAAAAAACAATAAAATTGTTTTTTTTTAAAAAAAGAATAAATTCAGTGGCTCTTGTACAGTTGGTCAAATTCATGTTTTCCCCTCCGGTTACGAAAATGGAAAATGTGGAATCCCCATTGAATCAAGATTTATCTCATTTCTAAAGACACTCTTCATACAGATACAGTTTAACAGAGTTGGGGGGGGGACCTTGTAGATCATCCAGTCCAACCCCCTACCCAAGCAGGAGATCCTACACCTTTTCTGACAGATGGTAGGCCAATCTCTTATTGAAAGCTTCCAGTGATGAAGCTACCACAACTTCTGAAGGCAAGCTGATCCACTTGGTTGATTATACTCTCTGTCAGAAAAATTCTTCTTATTTCTAGGTTGAATCTCTCATTAATCAATTCCATCCATTGTTCCTGATCTGGCCTTTGGGTGCTTGGAAAATAGATTGACCCCCTTCTCTCTGTGGTAGCCCCTCAAATACTGGAACACCGCTATCGTGTCTCCCCCGGACTTCTCTTCACTAGACTATACATGCCCAGTTCCTTCATATATTTTAGTCTCCAGTCCCCTAATCATTTTGCGTTTCTCTGCACTCTTTCTAGAGTCTCAACATTTTTACAGTGTGGTGACCAAATGGAAATAAGGCTTTGCCATATGAATATTTGAATATCTGTTATGATTTCTAATGCCCCATCACTACAGCCCTATAACACCAGAGGCCAAAACAAAAGAAACACATTTGCAACTTAGTTAAATTTCTAAAATCAAATGTTTGAAAATCAAACCTCATTTTGGGGTTCTTAACAGCACCCTGACATTTTTGGAAGTGGCATTCTAGAGTTGAAATATTCCAATATGAACTAAAAGTTTATTCTCTGCAACATTTTACTTTTCATTAATTGTTTTGGATATGTGAGTAAATAAATAATTTGAAATGATAATTAGAAATGTCAATGCCAAGATGTTTCTTGATGTGGCCATACAGGAATCACAGTCACATCTGCAGTGAAACTCTTAATTCTTATTATGCTTGTTGTATAATAAATGGACTTTAAAAAAATCTCTCTACACTTATCTTGACTTGTTCTTCATCCTTTATCTGCATTGTCTTCCCCAAGTATCTTTTATTCTATCTCTCTATCCATTCATCGACAATGTTTTGAAGAATCATACAAAATGCTACAGAACATATTGAGGACCAGTGATAGACTTCTTGAGAAATATTTTCCTTAACATTTAAAGAACATTTAACATCTTAGAAAGTTTGTTTACATCTTGTCTAAGAGTTGTGGGAGACAGTCTCCAAGGAGAGTTGTCTTTAATTTCCCATGAGCATCCATACCGTATAGGTAAAATATATTGAAGACTGATATTGTTGGACCAAATTTTAAGTGCCATGCCAAGAAAGGAAAAGCTCTTGAAACAACACCCCCCTCCCAAAATAAACTCTTTAATTTTTGTATAGTTCATATAATAATTCACATTTTTCTTCAAGGACAAAAAGAGAAAATAATTAAATCTTTCCTGATGCAGGGCTTAATTTTCTACAAAAGTCTGTGATATTATCTCTAGAATGACAATAGAACAGGATTATAACAACAGAATAACAGAGTTGGAAGGAACCTTGGACGTCTTCTAATCCAACTCCCTGCTCAGGCAGGAAACCCTGTATCATTTCAGGCAAATGGTTGTCCAATCTTTTCTTTAAAATTTCCAGTGTTAGCGCATTCACAACTTCTGGAGGCAAGTTATCCCACTGATTAATTGTTCTAACAATTAGGAAATTTCTCCTTAGTTCTAGGTTGCTTCTCTTAAAATCTAAGAGTCTGGTGTCATTATATTCTGTTGCTTGAGTTTGTGTTATGTTGAATTCTAGTATGCCATGGTCACTCTCACTCAAGGTTCCTGCAGTTTCAACTCCCTCTATCACTTCTTCCCTATTTGTAATAATTAAGTCATTAATTAAATAAGTCATTAAGGGGACATGCATAAGTGCACCAATGTGCCTACGGTCCCTTCATCAAGATCAGACAAGTGTTCTCTTACTATTTTTTTGCTTATTTTAACTTTTATTTCTGGTCTGTCTTTTACAGTTATGTTTTTGGTGGGTTGAGCTATAGTTTCTTTTTGTGTGAAGACAGATGCAAAGAATGAGTTAAGTAGTTCTCCTGCTACTTCCTTGTCATCTTCTCTCTTTAGTGGACCGACTGTTTCTTGATTTTTTTCTTGTTATTTATATGTTGGAAGAATTTTTTTTATTATCTTTGACTTTTGTTGCAAGTCTTTGTTCGTTCTGAGCCTTTGCTATCCTGACTTCATCTTTGCAGATTCTGGTTATCTGCTGATATTCTGCCTTAGTTGGACGTCCTTCTTTCCATTTTTTGTACTTGTCCTGTTTTTATTTCAATTTGCCAGAGAGATCTTTGTGCAGCCATGCTGGTTTCTTCTTGGATTCTTGTTTTTCTTTCTCAGTGGTATTGTGCTGGTCTGGGCTTCTATGATCATATTTTTTAGAGTTTCCCATGATTCCTGAGTTATTTTCCCCTTTAGGATTTTCATCCATGGCATATTTCTCAAGTTCTCTCTGAGTTCATTGAAATTAGCTCTTTTAAAATCCAAGACTCTCTGTCATTATGTTCTGTTGCTTGTGTTATGTTGAATTCTAGTATGACATGGTCACTCTCACACAAGGTTCCTGAAGTTTCAACTCCCTCTATCAGTTCTTCTCTGTTTGTAAGAATTAAGTCCAGTATGGCTGTCCCTCTAGTTTCACCTTCTACCTTTTGGACAACAAAGTTGTCAGCTCAGTTGGTTAGGAACTTATTTGATTTCTCACTTGGTGCAGAATTAGTTTTCCAATTGATATCAGGATAATTGAAGTCTCCCATTACTATTGTTGTGTGTTTCCTGCATATGTTTGTTAGTTGGCTGGCAAAAAGGACATCTATATTTTCTGCTTGATTGGGTGGCCTATAATATACACCTATGGCCATGTCATTCTTTTTTTCTTTTATATTGACCCATATGCATTCTAGGAGGTTTTCATTTTTGGTTTCATGCATTTCTATAACAATATAGTGGTTCTTTACATACAGTGCAACTCCACCTCCTCTTTTATGGGGTCTGTTTTTTCTTGTTCTTTTTGAATAGTTTGTTTCTTTCTACCAGTATGCTCCAGTCATGGGTTTCATCCCACCAAGTTTCTGTTATTTCAACTATATCATATTTACCTTCATGTATTCGTAGTTCGAGTTCACCCTGTTCATTCCCCAGACTTTGTCCTTTTGTATATAGGCACTTGAGATCTTTATGTCTGACACTGTGTTTACTGTCTACATAACCTGTGTTGTGCCTGCCTGCCCCTACTTTCTTACCACCTGTTTGATAAGTGCACATGGTATGGCTCTCACTATTAAATTGCTTGGTTTTGGTTGGCATCAAGGTTGATAATCTTACTTGCACAAACATCTATTTTTCATACACTGGTATCCTTATTATTTTAGGTTGATGGATACAGAAATGTTCTGAATCCATTAATTCTCTGTCCCCACTGTTCAGTTTAAATGTTTATCCAAGAAATCTGTGAATTTAATGCCAATTAACTTAGTCCCTTTCTTTGATGGATGCAAACCATTTCTTTTGTACAGTTTTTCATTGGACCAGTTGCAGACATCATGACTAATAAAACCAAAGCCTTCCCTTTTACACCACTCCTTTAGCCACACATTAAACTCTGATACACACTGCCCTTTTCCTTTTTGTTCCTTGTAAACTGGTAGAACCTCTGAAAAGATAAGCCTACAGCCCATATTATTAAGTACAGACCCCAAGCTCTGGAAGACTTTCTGAACAGAAAGTAAATCCTTTTGGGACAGATCATTTGTACCAAGTTGTATAATAGCATCAGCATCACAGTCCTTGCTGGCATTCTTGACTATCTTAACAATATGCTTTTTGTCTCTGCTGGCAGTAGCACTTGGTAGACACCTGACGTCTTTCAAAACTTCAGTATCCTTTCTAAATTTACATCCCTTACAATTGAGTCCCCAACCAGAAGGTAGCTTCTCTTTTTGGATGTCTTGCTCTTTTTGTGTGACTGGTGCATAATACCTGATTCACACTTTCTCCTTTCCAAAGTAAGTTCTTCTTCTACGACCATGATCCCCAGCTTACTTGAGTTATCATTATCACAACTACCTTGACCTGTCACTTTAGTGTCCCTATTAAGGTCAGAAAGGGCACTGTATCTGTTATGTTGGGACACAGCAAAAGCTTTGTGTTTATGGTCCACAGCTCTCACTCTGCCAGATCCCACGGTTGTCCATAATGCCCTTTTCCTGTAGGATCTTTGTAGTAGTGGGGGCTGGTAGCATGGCAGCTAAGAGATGGCTGGATTGGGCACCAAATTTCTGCTTGGAGAGCACAGATTAGAGATTCTAGATAGGCAATCTGTCCATGTAGACTGGTAATATTTTTACAAAGAGGACAGTATCCAAGTTTGAAAAGAGTACTGCGAAAGACAGCTATAAAACAAGTATTACACTGAACTAAGTCAGTCATTTTGAAATAAAATCACAATCACAATCTCAAGCACACTTATCCCAAATGTCTTATTGGTATTCTTGGTTTATAGTTATATGATTTGCACGCCTAACAGCATGCGGGCCACTATCTTTCTCCTTTCTACGCACCCTCTGCTTCCTTCACAAGCAGCCAGCAGCTCCTCCCACAACCTCTGGGAATTTGAAATGCAATGGAAGCAATTCAAACTGCCTCTTTCTTTTCTACTCACCCTCTGCTTCCTTCACAATCAGCCAGCAGCTCCTCCCACAACCTCTGGGAATTTGAAATCTGATATAAACCTTCCTTGGCAGTTTGTTTCACCTTGCATAGTTCGTATGGACCCTATAGACCTCATTCAATTCTCTTGTGATCTCTCGTTGGTCTTGTTCCAATGCTTCTGCAATCAGTTGTGCCATTGTGGCTCCCAGGTCCTCCTCTTTCATTTCTTGCACATTTTGGAATTGCAAATAGAACACTGTGAGCTCCATCTCCAAGTGAATTATTGAGTCCTCCAGGTCTCTGTTCATTTCCATCACTTTCCTATCCATTGCTTCCACTTTTTTTTCACTTTGCTCTGCTTTTACCTCTATGTTTTTTATTTTTTGTTCATTCTTTTCTATCACTTGTTATATTGTTTCTATTTTTCCATCACAATTTTGGATGTTGCATTTCATCTCCCCCATTTCCATCTTCAGATCAATATGATTTGCTGACATTTTTTCCTGTACTTTGAACATTTCTTGGATAGATAGCAGCATTGCTTGCGTATTAGAAGAGTTACTCACCTTGTCTGCAGCCGACATCTCCTCTATTGTTTTCTGTTCCACTGGGGATGTAATAGATGCTTCTGAACTTGAAATTGTTTTCTTTCCTTTTAAAGTTGTTGTTGTAGTTGTCATATTTTTTTACTTTGTTATATAATTCTTCCCACTTTACCATACACAATCTTTCTATCCACTTTTATTGTTTCTGTTCAATATTTCTGTATATGCTAATTCAAATTACTGATCTAATATTTATCATATATTGCTAGCTTATTGTATTTTGTAGCAAGTAATGAGAAACTTTAACATATTAATACCTTACTTATACTGAAAACTAAATAGAAAAAAATATTAGGTGCAGAAAAGGAAAGGAGAGAATGCATAGGAAAAGGAATGTTCTATAACTAAAAATCAATATTCTATTTCAGTAGTTTTAAACATTCATTAATCATTTAACATTTTACTATACAATTCTTTTCTGTTCAGAGCTAATTCCCAATATTAATTAACTAATTAATTAAACCATAAGTTAATATCTTACACTGATTATTTCTGATTATCTATCCAAACTAAATAATACGTTTCACACTTAAATCATAAAAAAGTTAGCCTAAATCATCAATTCATTTAGCATTTAAAAGTAGCAATTATTAATCATTAATCAAACTCTCTTTCTCCAGTTTTTATACAGCCTTCCTATTGGTAGGTCTTTTTGCTTTGTCACCCTCTATTACATCAGCTGTCTTTCCTGTCTTTTGGAGTCAAGATGGTCACTTCGTTTTTCAGTCCAATTCTTTTACTGTGTCTTCTTTCTTCTGATCTTCACTTGTAATGTCTACCGCAAATCCCATTCCACAATCTTTCAGTCCTCCAATCCAGTACTCAAATTCTATTACAACTGTTAGATCGGTGGATCGGGTCACATAAGAGGCGAGACGCGAAAGTGAACAATCAGCTCTTTATTGAAGCATCTGAACAAGGACAGTTAAAGTGTGCGAGCCGCTTGGTTTTATACAGCCAGCCGGCGGCTCGGCGGCCAATGGCAGTGCTTTGAATCTCCCGCGATCGGCTCGGCCAATTGCGGTAGATTCTTAGCGCTCCAATCACAGTCATTCAATGGACCAATCGGGTTGCGGTCCGGGTGGACCAATCAGAATGCGAGTCTTCAAGAATGTTAATACAGAACACCCCTCCCCTCATGGTTTCGTCCGACGCAGCGTCGTGACGTAGTCACACAAGTAGGTGGGGCTCCGAATCTGTCTGGCTGACCTGCACGGTTCAGTCTGTGTGTGATCGTTGGCCGGTTCGGACGGGCTCCGCATCGCTCTCCACTTCGCTGATGGAACCGCCTGGAAGGGTGAGCCGGGCCTGTCGCCGCAACTCCCGCCCGGACTACCTGGGTTGGTTGAGTTGCGGTTCCTGTTGCTCTCGCTCGGTCTTTCCGGGCTGGTTGAGCTGGCTTGGCTGTACCTTCCAGGTGAAGATCCCGTCTGCGACAGTTCGAGGTTTGCTGGTGAGTATGGCTGGTTTATTTGAGCGTTTCTGTCTTCTGGTGGGGTGTTCGGCTTGCATTGGGGGTGCCGTTGATGATTCCGGCCTTCCGTCGTTTACTGGCTTGGTTGTTGAGGCTTCCCCTCCCTCTCTGCTTTCCTTGGTTGTTGTTGTTGAGGTGTCGGGGGTGCTGACAGCTAGTCTGGACCGTAGCTGGTCGATGTGCCGCTTCCAGTTCCTTCCGTCTGTCGTTTGGAGTCTGTATGATCAGGGCCCGGTTACCTGTGTTATTTGTGCAGGTACCCAGAGGGGGTCTCCCATGAAGTTCTTTGTGTAGACCGTGTCCCCGATGTTGAATGCCCGGTTCCAGCTGGAGGAGTCCGGGGGTTTCTCTGGGTTGTAGGTGGGGTGTAGGCAGTCCAATGGGGACCTCAGTTTCCTTCCCATTAGTAACTCCACTGGGCTCTTGTTCGTGGTCGAGCTCGGCGTGATGTGCTGTATGAAGAGTAGTTTGTTTATTTTTTCCTGGATGTCGCCGGTTTCGATTTTTTGGATGGCTTTTTTGTGTATTGAACCATCCGTTCCGCCCTACCGTTCGCCGCTGGGTGAGCCGTCGAGGTTAAGGCGTGTCGGATGCCTCGTTCAGCCAGGTATTTTTCAAATGCCAGTGCCGTGAACTGTGGCCCGTTGTCTGACACTATGACATCCGGTAGCCCGTGCGTTGCAAAGAATCTGTTGAGCTTGTCGATGACCGCTTCTGTTGTTGTTGCCCTCATGGTGCTTACCTCCAGCCAGTTGGAGTAAGCATCTACGGTGATGAGGAATGTATGCCCCTTGGTTGGCCCGGCGAAGTCTATGTGTATTCGCAACCATGGTCCTCTGGGGGTTTCCCATTCCAGGACCGGGGCGGCGGGGGGGTTGGCTCTCGACTCTTGGCACCTGCTGCAGCCAGCGACCCATGTCTCGATTTGTTTGTCCATCCCTGGCCACCAAGCGTAGCTTCTGGCCAGGGCTTTCATCTTGACGATCCCCGGGTGTCCCTCATGCAGTATTGCCAACACTCTGTTTTGCAGCGCTTCCGGTATGACTACCCGGTCGCCCCAGAGTATGCACCCCCTTTGTGAGAACAGCTCAGTTTGGCAGTTTCGGAAGGCTTTGAACTGCTCGCCACCGTCATCTTCTGGCCACCCCCGCTCTACCCAGCTCAATACCCACGCCAGCCGTTTGTCTTTATTTGTTTCACGGGCAATGTCTGGCGCAGTTAAGAGTGGGCTGGGTAGGGTCTCGATTTGCAGGGTCATTGTTGTGGGTGCTGGGTCGTCATCTAAGTCGGGTAGTGGTGACCGGCTTAGTGCGTCAGCATGCGGAATGTTCTTACTGGGCCGGTGTGATAGTTCGTATGAGTATGCGGCAAGGAACTCGGACCATCTCGTCATCCGGGGTGACAGGATGTTCGGGGTGGCCTTGTTCCCTGCGAGTATCCTGATCAGGGGCTTGTGGTCTGTTATGATTGAAAAGTTCCTACCGTAAAGGTACTCATGGAACCTTTTCACTCCGGCGACGATGGCGAGGGCTTCTTTGTCCAGTTGACTGTAATTTCTTTCTGGCTTGGCCAGCGTTCGGGAGAAAAAGGCGATGGGTGCTTCCTTCCCGTCAGGTAGGGTGTGGCTGAGGACTGCTACGATGCCGAAAGGTGATGCGTCGCACATTACCATGAGCGGGAGGGTCTCGCTATACTGGATCAGGACTGCGTCCGATGTTAGCAGGTTTTTTGTTCATTGGAACGCAGTCTCCTTCTGCTTCCCCCAGGTCCAGATGGCTGCTTTATCTAGTAACCGGTGTAAGGGTTCCGCCACGGTCGCCTTTTGGGGTAGGAAAACATTGTAAAAGTTAAGCAGTCCCAAAAATGCCTGTAGTTCCGCCTTGTTTGTTGGTGTGGGGGCTTCCTTGATGGCTCTGAGTTTCTTCCCAGTCCAGGAGGTGCCCCAGGAGCTCGACCCTCTCGGTGTGGAGTTGGCATTTGTTTCTTTTGACTTTAAGGCTGGCGTCTTTGAATTTGTTAAGCACCGCCCTTAAACGGGTCTCCAATTGTTCTCTGTTGGAGGCTGCGATCAGCACGTCATCGAAGTAGGGAATCACCCCTTTTATTCCCTGGAGGAGCCTTTCCATGAGACTTTGGAAGACTCCTGGGGCGACGCTGACTCCAAATTGGAGTCGGTTGCACCGAAAAGCCCCCCGGTGTGTAACAATCGTTTGCGCTTCGGCTGTCTCCGCATCGACCGGCAATTGCTGATACGCTTGTGCCAAGTCGAGTTTTGCGAAGACCCGGCCTCCCCCCAGTGAGTGCAGAAGGTGCTGTACTACTGGGACTGGGTAGGCGCTTTGCTGCAGCGCGTGATTGAGGGTGGCCTTGTAGTCCCCGCAAATTCTTATGGAACCATCGGGTTTGATGGGGGTGACTATGGGCGTTTCCCAACGGGCATGGTCGATGGGCTCTAGTACCCCTTGCGCGACGAGCTTGTCTAGTTGCTCGTAGATTTTCAGCTTGAGCGCAAAAGGCACTCGCCGGGGTTTGAGGCGGATTGGGGCGATGTTAGGGTTAAGGTTGAAAGATATAGGGGGCCCTCGGTACTTGCCTAGCGAGTTGTCGAAGACCTCCTGGAATTCTTTTACGAGCGTCGCTTCCCAGTCGGCCTCGTTTGTGTGATGAATGCCCGTCACCTCGATGCCCAGCGGGTCGAACCATTGCAGGCCGAGCAAGTTGGGACGGTCCCGGTCCACGATTGTGAGTGGCAAGATGTCGGTGTGGTCCTTGAACGTGACCTTAAAGTGCCCGATGCCGGCCACAGGGATGCAGTTTCCCTGATAGTCTTTCAGGATTAGCTTCTGGTCGTCTAGTTCGTTGCGGCGGATGGTAAGAACTAGGCGGTTGATTGTGCACCAAGAAACCATTGAGAGGTAGGACCCGGAGTCCACTTCCATCTCGCAGGGCTGGTCCTCGATGCACAGGGCCATGTGTACCTTTCGGGCATCCATGGTTGATGAATGGCTGATGACGACCGTCTGGTGGGTTTCCTCGCGCCGCTGTGCTTCGCTGAGTCATCTGCTGCGGCTGTCGCGGCTCCACCAGCTCTCAGTCGGTCGGTCTCAGTGCCTGGGGGGGTGCCGTCTCGTCATCGTGGGCTGTTTCCTCGTCGCTGCGGGCTGTAGCTCTTTTTGTTCCGGCACACCTTCGCGATGTGCCCCCGCTTCTCGCAGAGCCTGCAGATGGCATCGAGAAAACAGCATTCGGAGCAGGGGTGATCGCCGCCGCAACCGGCGCAATGGAAACTCGACTTACGTCCCCTGCAATCCTGGCGGTCGCGCTCGGTCTGCAGCAGATGGATTTCCTCGTCTTCGTCCTCGGTGTCAGATTGGGGTTCAAACTCGCCATGATGCGTGGTCATTTCTCGACGGCTGGGTTCCCCGGGCTTCGCGGTGGCTGGGGTCGCTTCGTTGGTCGGTGGCCGTTCAGACGTGTTGGCTTGCCTCATCCGAGCTGCTGACTGGCGGGTGGCCTCAGCGGCGGTAGCCTCAACGAGGGTGTCGGCGAGGGAGATGTTGCCTCTGGCCATCAGCCGGCTCTGCAGCATGGGGTCTCGGAGTCCGAGGACGACTCAGTCCCGAAGCGCCTGGTCCAGGTCGGGGAATTTGCAGGGGCCTCCCAGGTTCCGCAGCTGGGCCACAAAGTCGCCGATGGTCTCGCCTTCACACTGATCTCGGCAGTAGAAGTCATGCCTACAAATGAGGATGGGCAGGGTAGGGGGGTAATGGCAGTGCAAGATGGGCTCGAGGTCAGCCCAGTCCATCTCCTTGACGTCGGTGGGTTTCGCCAGCGCCTTGGCCATTTTGAACACTGCGGGCCTGCAGTGTGTTAGGAATACTGCCCGTTTCCTCTGGCCATTGGCGTCCTTGAGGTTGCTGCATTCCAGAAACATCTGGAAGCGGTCGATGTAGGACTCCCAGTCTTCGGTTGCTGGGTCGAACGGAGCGGGCGGCTGGGTGCTGGCCATCTTGCAGGGCGCTGATCACCATTTGCCACGTGCTAGTTGGTCCTCGCCTCACTATCCCACCTTCGTCGCCAGTGTTAGATCGCTGGCTCGGGTCACATAAGAGGCGAGACACGAAAGTGAACAATCAGCTCTTTATTGAAGCATCTGAACAAGGACGGTTAAAGTGTGTGAGCCGCTTGGCTTTATACAGCCGGCCGGCGGCTCGGCGGCCAATGGCAGTGCTTTGAATCTCCCGCGATCGGCTCGGCCAATCGCGGTAGATTCTTAGCGCTCCAATCACAGTCATTCAATGGACCAATCGGGTTGCGGTCTGGGTGGACCAATCAGAATGCGAGTCTTCAAGAATGTTAATGCAGAACAACAACACTGTTAGGTAACCAAATCCCATCGGCTTTAGTGTCTTATCTTAAGTCCTATACTCTCCTCACTGGATTGCTACTTCTCAAATGGGCTTCCACCCCCGCTCCGAGATTCATGGTTCTACTGATCAACTTTCAATTCTATCCTCATTGATGATCATTCTCTGCCTCCACACAATCACATTCAATAATTGATTCAATGTCAATGCTGCTGTAGCTATTATTCCTTCCTCATTAAAAGTGCTTGCTGCAGCTTCGGTCTGCCTATAATGGTCAATCACACACATGCTGGAGTTTGCAAAGTTTCCTTGCGGTGTAGCAGGTAGTCGCCCTTCATCTGCTTCCACATTGGGCTTCTTCATGTTTTCACTAATCCCTCCAAGATCTGCTTGCCCCACAGGGGGCCTCCTGACGTGCAGATTGGAGATGAAAAGATGGAGCCCAATCTTTCCTCTCTACACCACTGTGGTGCCGCAACTGGAAGTCTCACAGTAAATCAGTTCTGATGGGTCGATTAAACCATAATACAGATAGGTTTGAAAATGTTATCCCCATACAAGGTTCCTTTTTAGTAATTAAGGTTTACAATATAAGGTAGAACCTCTGGTCATGAATTCTTCTGACCATGACCAAATCAGGTTCTGACCAAACAAATTTGCAAAATTTTTGAATCTAGTCATAAACACCATATTTGGGTGGCAATCAAACACAATTCCTGAAGACAAAATATTAGAAGTTGAAGAATTCACCAAAGTTATGGAATGAATTATGGTTGTGATGAGGGGTTCTACTGTAAGTCTCTTCTCTAGGACACTTTTTAATGTCCTCCACTCCTTCCATCTTCTCAGTTGTATTTATTCTGCTCATGGACAATTCATACATTTTTAGCATTTGGAAAGATCCACAGATACGATGTCCAGTGTGGCTAAATCTCACAACTCAATGTGAAGAAGAACAAGAATGTCAGGCATAATATTCTTCATGTCAGATGGATATCTGTCCAACATTTCACCTCAGGAAGTGCTCTCTGATAGGGATGGGACTAACCCAAAGTCACTTTTCAGGGACTGATGGAGGAGGAGGTGATTAAGAAAATATTGGAATGTGCAGAAATGAGTAGGTTAACATTGGAAATTAGAGAACAAGAAGAAATGCAGTATTATAAGATTTGGGATCTACCTTACAGATGGTTGGAAAATAAAGTAAGAAATTGAATAGTATTGTTATAATTATATACTGGTATATAATGTTGAATAGGCTATAATATGAATATAAACTCAGTAAGAAATGTATACAAATATTATTATGTGCACAAGATATATGTACTCAGTTGACATTGTGTAACTGAAAGATGGTTTTACTTGTTGTGTTTGTTACAAAAATAAAGAAGTATTTACAGGGGAAAAAAAAGAACCGAGGGGAACTAGAAACTGTGCTTCTCTATTGCTGGCCCAGCACATCAACAAATGTCCCACACCATTTTTGCATACAGCAAATCCAAGGATATAAATCCAAGAAAAAGGCCTAGAAAATAGATTTTATTGAAAACACATAACTATATAAAGTCAATCAATTCTAATAATGAGTCAACTTCTCTGAAATTACCCATCCCCAATTTTCATCACTGGTAACCTAGAGGTAGGGAAGAAACTAATTTAATCTCTATCTGAATCTTTACTTATATAATATTTTACAAACATTAAACACAAATTCATTTATTCATCTCTCATCACCCATATTAAAAGCAAGGAATATTCAGTAGGAATTTTACAAAAATCTGTATCTACTGTATGATACATATTACATAGACATACATTGTTTTAGAGAAGTTCTTCAAAGCAATGATAGATGAAGCAAATGCATTTCAAATGAGATTATAATGGGCATAGGTTTTCACTCACAATTGGGAAAACAATTCTATAATCCAGAAAACAGGATTTGAAATATATACCAAAGGAGGAAATAAGATAAACCAAAAATGCGAAGAAAAGTCCCCATCACTGTAAACACATCTGATTTTCAGCAAATAAGGATTTGTGCATGTGGAAGTAGGAATTATCTTAACTAATTGGGAGGACACTAGATTGAGGAAGCTAATAGAAAAGTAAAACTGAGAAGAAAAACAAGGCACCATCAGATCTGAGAATTTTGAACAAAGAAGAATGCAGACAGCAGTTTTGTAATGGGGATATTCATGTTAGAATAGAATAGAACACAATAACAGAATTGGAAGGGACCTTGGAGGTCTTCTAATCCAACCTCCTGCCTGGACAGGAAACCCTACACCACTTCAGACAAATGGTTATCCAACATCTTGTTAAAAACTTCCAGCATTGGAACATTCACAACTTCTGGAGGCAAGTTGTTCCACTGATTAATTGTTCTGTCAGGAAATTTCTCCTTAGCTCTGAGTTGCTTCTCTCCTTGATTAGTTTCCAACAATTGATTCTTATTCTATCCCCAGATGCTTTGGAAAATAGCTTGACTCCCTTCTATGTGGCAGTCCCTTAAAGATTGGAACAGTGCTATCATGTCTCCCCTTCTTTTCATTAGACTAGACATACCCAGCTCCTGCAACCATTCTTCTTGTGTTTTAGACTGCAGTCCTCTAATCATCATTGTTGCTCTTCTCTGCACTCTTTCTAAAGTCTCAACATCTTTTTTACATCGTGGTGATCAAAACTGAATGCAGTATTCCAAGTGTGGCCTTACCAAGGCATTACATTCATTACATGCCCCTCCAAATTCAATGAAATGCTCTGACAAACACGTCTCAGTCATTCTCAGTCATGCAGGTCATGGTTGACCGATTAGAAGCAAAATGTTTTCAAGCAAAACTAGAAAACCTGTTGCCTTTTGAAAGAAAGCACCTTTGGATCTGACAAACATGGTATTACTTAAACCTATTAGTCTAACCCATTTCTTTGTGGAACCCTCTGATAGAAGAGAAGAACATGTTTCTCTGCTAGTGTGCACAATGGAGCCCATTAATCAGCTTATATTAATAAGTCCACTTTTAAATCATTCTTTTGGTACTGAAGTCCAAATCAATATCTAAAGGTTTTGTTAATTTGACTTATCTCTTGTAGGTTTGCCGTAAGAGAAGTCCTTCTCCTTTATATTGAGTTTTCTTCCTCTGAGTCTGGAAAACATATTTTAATAAGATATAATTTGGAAAAAATAGGCTATCTTTTGTTCTTCAAAACAGTCACGGTACCACTCTCCCCCAAAGTAATATAGATACTGAATGAGCATTATAGTCCATGCAGTGGAATAAGAAAGAGGTATTCCTATCCCGAAGAATGAACTATATATAAAATTTATGATTCTAGGTAGGTGATTAATGACCATGCAACAAGTTACAATTGTTATGACTTACATAACGGGGGCTCCAACCTTGATAACTTTAAGAATGGTGGACTTTAACTACCATTAACTTCATGTTGCTTGAGGAATTATGGGAGTTGAGATCCACAAGTTGCCATGGCAGTACTAGACAACAGATGTTTCCCAATAATCCTTTTGTCATGGGATCATCACAAAATTGCATGAGAAAAATATCCATTGGCAAATCTGCCAGATGACACATTGCTTTCTCCAACTTTATTAAAGTAGGCTTGTTACAGGATATCTGCACAATAGCTTTGAAGATTATTCTGAAATGTCATACCTTGTTGCTTTCCATGTGACAACAAAGTCATTTTATATTAATTCTCAACAAAAGTTTATGCCATTAGATGTGGGGCACCTGGAGTTTTTCTTTCCAAAAGTTTCCTTACTGTATCCTTGACTTCATTGTTCCTAATGGTGTAAATGAAAGGATTTAGCGCCAGGGCAACCATTGTATTCAGTATGGATACAGACTTCACCTTACTAAAAGAAGAGTTCTTGACATTAGGTCTTAAATAGACAAAAAAGACTGACCCGTACAAAATGCAGACTACAACCAGGTGGGAAGCACATGTAGAAAAAGCCCTCTGCTGTCTGGTAGTTGAAGGCATTTGAAGAATGGTGCAAATGATGAAGGGATAAGAAATGAGGGTGAAAACCAGGGAGGACATAATCACAACCACTGTTAGTAGGAAGCCCGGGGCTTCAGTGATATTTGTGTCTCCTCCAGAAATCTTCAGCAAAGGTCTCTCATCACAATAGAAATGTTTGATAATGTTGGAAGTGCAGTAGGGTAGGCTTCCAGTCAAAACTCCCTGATACAGAATGGAGAAAAAGCTTCCAAACCAGGCTGCCATGGCTAACTTAAAGCAAACTCCATAAGTCATGATTGTGGAGTATCTCAAACGATGGCAGATGGCTAAATATTTGTCTAAGGATATCAATGTAATGATGAAAAATTCGGTAACACCAAAGAAGAAATAAAAGAACAGCTGTGTTATACAGCAATAGAAACAGATGAATTGTTTGCAGAAAGATAGTTGACCAGCAATTTAGGAATAATGGATGTGGTGCACAGGTGGGCAAACTACGGCCCATGGGCCACATCCGGCCCATTGGTCTGTCCAATCCGACCCACCCCTGAAAAAAAATTGCTGGGTGTGGCATATTGCCCTATGCCACGTGGCCCCCAAAGCTGCAAAACAGTGCGGAGCGCTCTCAGGGTAGGAGAGCCATGCGGCGGAGGGGAAACCCGAAGCGCTGCCGGGTCGCCTCCTCCAAGCAGCCCACCCACCTGCCAGGTGGAACCCTTCCTGCTCCTCGGTGGGAAGATGCTCCCCGGCGGCGCTCCGGGTTTCCCCTCCGCCATGTGGCTCGGGGCCAGGCGCGAGCACCCGGGAGTTAAAAGGAAGCCGAAAGTTGCTGGGAAGTTGCTTGGCTGCTGGGAGTGGGCTTTTAAGAGCTGCGCCCCAAGGAGCAACTGGCGGCCAGAGCAGCTGGGACTGGCAGTGGCAGCGAGGGGTGATCAACAACACTGTTCTCATTAAAATATGTTAATACTTTAATGCTTTTTTTCTGTTTATGTTTGATATGTACTGTTGACAAATGCAGTTTTTTATATGTATCGTATCTTATGCTGACCCGGCCCGTCTGTCAAATTTTAAAAGTCAATGTGGCCCCCGAGCCAAAAAGTTTGCCCACCCCTGATGTGGTGTGTCCAATATCAATGCAAGAAAGGTTGCTAAGGAAAAAATACATGGGTTTCTGGAGATAGTGATCCAAAATTACCATGACAATGATGAGCCCATTGCCCATCAGACACAGGAGGTAGAGCAGAAAGACACAAGCAAATATCATATTTTCTATTCCCCAAACAGTTGGCAATCCAACAAGAATAAATTCAGTGGCTCTTGTACAGTTGGTCAATTCATATTTCCACTCCTGTTAAGAAAAAAAAAAAGAAAAGAAATCTGTCTTGAATCCAGGTTTATGTATTTATTGTTGAATCAAAATTTAGCTCTATTCCTAAGAATATTTTTCATATACTGCTACAGTGAATGCAGCACAGGGAACACAAGACTGGATTTTCATATCATGCTATTGTCATATCATGACATACATGTTGTGTATGGTAAATGTAATATTTAACTATCATAATTAAATGAAGCATTTGAATATAAACATTTGAAAATCAGTCATGATTTGTAAAACCCCATCACTGGAATCCAACAATATTTGAGGCCACAACCAAAGGGCCATCATTAGATTTTGTATGATGTCTGAAATTTGCCACTTTTGGAAAACCAGTCAATTCATAAACATTTTTGCAAGTGGTAGTCTAGTTATGAAGTATGCAAATTAAAACTTAATTATCTGCAACATTTTTTCTCTTTGTATGGTAGCTAATTTGCCTGTATCCCTAGGAGTGAATATTAATAAAATAATTTAGATAATGGAGATATAAGTAAATAAAGGACTATTGATATTTATTTATTTATTTATTTATTTATTTATTTTTGTCAATTGCTTACAAGATAATAGGTATAAGTAAAAACATAGTTATGAATACATGGATACATATAAGAAAAATTAAAAAAATAAAAGAAACAATAGGACAGGGACGGTAGGCACGTTGGTGCGCTTATGCACGCCCCCTACAGACCTCTTAGGAAAGGGGTGAGATCAATAGTAGACAGTGTAAGGTTAAAATTTTTGGGGTTTGGGGAAGAAACCACAGAGTAGGTAGAGTATTCCAGAAATTAACCACTCTGTTGCTGAAGTCTATCTATATCTACATGTAATATAAAAGCCTATGGAATAGTTTTGCCTTCAGAAGGTGTGGCTGCTCCATTACTAGAGGCTTTCAAAAAGAGATTGGACAATAATTCGTCTGAAATGTTATAGAGTCTCCTGCTTGAGCAGTGGGATGGTTTAGAAGACCTCTCTTCTTGCAGAGTGCACACAGTATGGGACAACCCAGAAGCAAATACAGTAAACCAAGGTTTGTATTTTAAATAGTGGCTTTATCTAATATATATATATATATCTAATATATACATACATACATACATACATACATACATACATACATACATACATACAAACACATATTTTAGTCAGACCAAAGAGCAATCAGCAATTACAGCATGGAAGCACACACACACATGCACACTCACACTCACACTCAAACACACACACACACACACACATATGTCCCAGCAGGGCCTCTTTTTATTACAGGCTCTTAAAGTAGTATCAGCTTAAAAACCCTGCTGTCTCATTCCTAGCATTACATCATCGTAGCAGCTGGTCAGGTCTTAAATCATTATCCTGACACCTTCCTACTCTGTTATTCTATGTTCTATTCTAGATCAGGGGTCTTCAAACTTGACAGCTTGTGGACTTCAACTCTCTGAATTCTTCCCCCAGTCATGTTAGCTCAGGAATTCTGGGAGTTGAAGTCTACAAGTCTTAAACTTGCTAAGTTTCAAGACCCTTATTCTAGATTTTTCTTTCTATACAGGAGATGTATGTATGTATGTATGTATATGTTAGGCAGTCATAGTAATGTTTCAATGAAATTGTCATATTCTCATTCTATAAAAGATGGACCCAGGGATCTCTACAGCTTTACCTTGACTTGTTCTTCTTTCATTCCTTGTCTTCTCCAAGTGTCTTTCACTCTATTTCTCTATCTATTCAACAGTCAGTGTTTTGAAGAACCATATAAAATATTGCATGCTGGACAAAGATGTAGACCTCTTGAAAAATATTTTCCTTAACACCTGAAGAATATGCAGCAGTTTTCATCATAGAAAGTTTATTTACTTTTTCTCTATAGAAACTCGGGATTTGGTCCCCAAGGATATTTGCCTTTAATTTTTCATGAGTATCCATGCACTATATCTAGAATATATTCAAGGCTGACATCATTTGGATCAAACCTCTGGTGCCATCCCAACAAAGGAGGTCCTTTGGTGGTCCCTTGGAAGCAATCCAACAAGGACAAATGGTGTAACTCTTTTATAGTTCATCTAATTGCCATTCCTTTTCAACTGAAAAAAAAAAAGAATGTGTAAAGCATTCACTGTTTCAGTGAACTTTCTTCATTTGAGATGCCATATTTCTCAGTTCTCATAGACTCTGCTCAGAAGAGATGATTCTGAATTAGTGTGAGTGAGGCTGCTTTTATCTGGTTTCCAAGAAATTGGGACATCTTTATATTACTAAGTTTTCAAAGATTCTTTGAACACTCAAACAAAAAAGGGGATGAATCAATTAGAGATGATGTCCAAGAATGATTTTCTTCCCATATTCCCGTTGTCAATTTGTAAAACATTCCTATTCCAGGTTCCAAGTTGCCATAAGAAAGGGGGGGGATCCTTTTTAAGCAGATGGCAAATGAACATTCCAAGCTTACCTTACAGAGATTGTAACTGAGGCAACCAGATATTCTGGGCATGAAAATCCTCTATTGGAGAGCGTGATTGGTGACACTTAGTCCATGAATGTGTTCCATTGGACAATCTGAATTATGATACATGGGTGGGGGGAACAGGGTCATAGGTGATCATAAATTATGTATCTCAGACTAGGCTTCATACAGATTATGCCAATAAGTCACTCCTAATAACATCTTTAAAGTTTTTTGAAGTTTGGCCTAAGGCTCATGGTTTAATTAGGGCAATCACTGGAATTCTGATACCCATGTTCAGTTTTCCATGGAATTACACTGAAGTCATTAACCATACTATCCTCAGAATTGCAGATTTGTCATCCACTTCAGCCTTAGGTGAATGAGAGGATGAAGAAGGGAACCAGGCATTTTATACTTTAGTGAGATATTTTTCAAACTTGGCAATTTTAAGATAGCTGGGCTTCAACACCCAAATTCTGCATATTTAGTCTTAATTATGAGGACACCAGAATCATGTCTTGTGTGTTGGGATGTTATCATCTAATGATTAGTTAGTTTACTTTATTGTCATTGCACCTCATACAATGAAATAAAACATCATTTTCAGTGCACATCATGACCATGAAAATAAACACAAACACACTTCCTTCACACTCAACACATCTCACTGAAAACCCCGATGCCACACCAATACTGCACTATACAGCAGAATTCAACAGAGCTACTGCCCTGAGATAGAAGCTGTTTTTCAGCCTATTTGTCCCTGTTTTTATTATCTTGTACCATCTGCCAGATGGTAATAGTTAAAAAAAAAAAGGTGCCCAGGATGAAGTGGATCTTTCAGAATGTTTTGAACTTTCTTAAGGCAGCGGGAGCTATAAAGCTCTTCCAAAGTGGGGAGAGGGCAACCAAAGATCTTCTGGGCAATGATGTTAACCCTCTGGAGTGCTTTCCTATCTGCCACTGTGCAATTGGCAAACCATACAGAAGTGCAGTAAGTTAAGATACTCTCTATGATGCATCAGTAGAAGAAATGATAATGATGTGTAGTACATCATTTTCTCATACATTCCACGGACCAGCACCAGTCCTTGGAATGCCAGAAACTTGGCCATGCAACCAAAGGAAGCCTCATCCACAGGATGCAGGCAACACACAAAACCACACCTCATTCAGTCCATGGAAAAATGTCTCTTCATAGAACTGGTCCCTGGTGCCCAGAAGGTTGGGCTCAGGTGTGGGATTCTACTGGTTTGGACCAGTTTGGGTGAACCAGATGTTAAATTTGCATCTGGTTTGCCAAACCAGTATTTGAACTGACCAATTGGTCCCACCCATCCCACCCACACAGCCCCACCTCTCCCAGGAGTGTCCACACAACACATTTTCAATGCAGGTAAGTACAGGAGCTATGTGGAGGCTCTGGGAGGGGGAAAAATTGGCCTTCCTGAAGTCCAGAAATGGGCCTGTTTCTGGCTTCTGGAGGGCCTCTGGAGTCTAGAGGGCCTCTAGAGCCCAGAAGGCCCATTTTTGCCCTCCCAGAGGCCTGAGGGAAGCCTCTAGACCAGTGGTGTCCAACCTTTCACCTTCCCTGGGCCACATTAGAAGATGAAAATTTGGTTTGGGCCGCACATAAAATAAAATAACAGTAACGATACCTGATCATCCAAAAAAACCATAGAAAACATAGTTAACATATTAAATGGAAATGAAGTTAGTGAGATGTTTTTATTATTTATTATTAATTATTTATTAAAAATTATTTATTTTTTATCACGGTTTATCATGATTTACTTTCCGGCCAAATTTTTTTGGGGGGGAAGAAAGCTCGCCCGCCTCGCGCCTACCTCTCCTCCTGCAAATGGCTCGGGTGGATGAGGCAGGACTGGAAGGCAGAAGCAGCAGCGGCGGCAGCAGAAGCGACGGCTGGGGCAGAAGCGCCAGTGGCAGAAGCAGCAGCAGTGGTGGGGGCAGAAGCGGCGGCAGTGGCAGGGGCAGAAGCAGCAGCGGCGCCTGCCTCTCCTCCTCCTCCTCGCTGGCTCTGGCACAAAGGTTGGGGTGGGCACTGGGCCGCAT
Organism: Pseudonaja textilis; assembly: GCF_049901715.1. Taxonomy (NCBI): domain Eukaryota; kingdom Metazoa; phylum Chordata; class Lepidosauria; order Squamata; family Elapidae; genus Pseudonaja; species Pseudonaja textilis. The sequence goes on along the minus strand of NC_142008.1, from coordinate 121,091,152 downwards.
TACGAGGAGATCTGGGCCGCATGCGGCCCGTGGGCCGCGGGTTGGACAAGCCTGCTCTAGACCCTTGGGAAGGCAAAAAATGACCCTACAAGAAGTACTGGAAGTCTGGAAATGGGCCTATTTCTGGCTTCTGGAGGGCCTCCAGAGCCCCAGGGAGGCCATATTCACCCTTTCAAAGGCTTGAGGGAATGGCCCTCCCAGAAGTTCTAGTAGGCCACACCCACCATGGCCATGCCCACCCAGCAAATGGGCAGAGAACCAGTTGCTGGGATTTTTGAATCCCACCCCTGGTTGGGTTCCACTGTATGAGATCGTGTTCCTTTTAGTGTTGTGTCCCATTCCTGCCTCCATTTGATTCATTTTCATTGCAAATGATGGTCTCGAGACTGCTTGTATTTATGTGGAAAGCAGAGAGTTTAAATATCTTTTGGGGATACATAATTTTGCATTCTTGCATCAAAATGGGGGCAGGAGATAAAATGTAGTGTCTTAAATGTCCCCTTTCAACTTTGGTGTTTTATGAAGATATAATTCTATGCTGCATTAGAATGTTGCTTAAGAGTAGAAGTCCCAAAATATGTGATCTAGAATGAACCTAGTAAATCATGGTCAACAGGATGGCAAAATACATAGACTTGAAAATGTTACACTGAAGAAGGATCCTTTTTAGGAGCCAAGGTTCACAATTTGATTCTTGTCTATGACACTCTTTTCTGTTCTCCACTCCATGCATTTTCCAGGCTTCTATTTATTCTCATCATAAAGAAAAAAAAAATTCATGCATTTGTGACATATGAAAAGCTTTGCAGATATGCTGTCTTTTTAGTAAATGATACTACTCAAGGAACAGAAGAATGTGAAAAATTATTTTTCTTCTTCTGCTTCCAATATTTCTCCATAAAAGGTTCCTAAGGTTGACCTAAGGTTCCCACAAGCTTTGTGGACTAAGAGGGACTTAAATTCCAGGACCAAGATATCAACCCATGGACCACATCATTTCACCCTACAGAAACTCCAGGTAATGCAGACCAAGAAAGCAGCTTAGAAAACCAACTTGATTGAAAAGACATCATCATACAATGTCAATTCATTATGGTAAACCTAATATCTCAACAGGTCTGGAATCATTGAACCTCAATCTTCATAACTGATGTGGAAAAAGCAAATTTATCTTCCATATAAATTTTTACTTACATAATGCTGTATCTTTGAATCAATAGATTAGATTGCAACTATGTATTAATCTTTCATGACATATATTAAAAATAAGGAATATTCAACAGATGCTTTATAAAAATGTGTATCTATGATAAGAATATGATATGGTACAGTATATAAATATACATTATTTTAGATAATTTCTTTAAAGAAATGGTAGGTTGAGCAGATATTACAATTGTTGAAAGCTTTAATTCGTAATCAGTATAATCATAAATAAGCCAAAATGGAGAAGGAAATTCCCATCAGTGTACACATCTGGTTTTCAAGAAAGAAGGGTGTGCTTACATGAAAAGAGGAATTATCTAACTTGTTGGAAGGACACCAGGTTGAGGAAGGTAATTGAAATCTAAGTGGTTATGAACATATGATAGCAAAAAAAGGATGCAGGCAGAAGCTTTCTAACCAGGAAATACAGTCATGCCCCTCCAATTTCAATGAACTGCTTTCACAGACATGAATGAACTAGTTACATTAGACAGTTTTACTCCAAAATGTCAATTTCTTTCTGGAACCTTCCAATATAGCAGAAGATGAAACTGCTCTTCACCCATGAGTGACAATTGAATAGATCAGTAGTCCTCAACATTTTCTTCACTGCGAACCTCTTTTAAATACTTTTTGTGCCCATAAACCACCAAGACTTAATTCAAGATTTATCATAACATTTCTTCAAGACTTTACAGACACCTGTCCCCCGACTCACTATAACATCACAGAGGTCCGTGAATCACAGGTTGAGAACCACAGGAATAGAATTTAAGGTTTCTTTTCATGCCTGCTCATAATCTTCTGATACTGAAGTCCTGATCGATACTTAATGAGCAGTGCTAATTATGCTCATTTCTCAAACACTGGCAATAAGAAAGAAATCCTATACTTTTATATCAAGCTTTTTTCTCTGAGTCCTATGAACATCATTCAATAAAATATAATTTGAAAAGAGTACACTGTCATTTGTTCATCAAAAAGGTGCTGACTCCATTCAACAGATTTGGTAATCCAGATACTAAATTAATATTATAGCCTCCACAGAGATATATCTTTCATCAAGAATGAACTATATTCCAAAGATATTCATCTATCAATTGGCAGGCTTAAATCTAGGAAGCCCCCTCTGGCATTCACTCAACATCTGTCTAACAACTTCGACATCAACACACAGTGGAAAGCCAAGTGAGCTGCTGAACATCCAAATACAGGCAGTTACATAGTTGACCCTGCACAAAAGGTGCCAGGTTTTGACCTTCCTCGCCAGCATTGCCCGACTCTAAATAGGATCTGCACCCAACATGGTGTCTGCCAAGACTTCTTGTTTAAGTGGGGTCTTGTCCATACCGGTCAGTGTGACTCTGGTGCTCCTCAACAAAATATCTATCCCATCGTGTCCAAATGTCCATCAAGAGCTTATACGGGCCTGATTTTTTTCAACATAGACCACCCTGTCCTTGAATGGCTGGTGGGGGGGACTGGACATTAACATTTCATCCAGTATAAATCCATGTATTTGCTATTCACTAAATAAATAAAGAAATTCCAAAAATCTGTTTCTAAGTAGGTGGCTAATGACCATGCAATAACATTGCTAGTTTTATGCCTTAAAATAATAGATCGTAAATGCAAACAAACATAAAACCCCAGAGGGCAGGACAAGAAATAATAGATGGAAACTAATCAAGGAGAGAAGCAACCTGGAATTAAGGAGAAACTTCCTAAAAGTGAGAATAATTAACCAATAGAACAGCTTGCCTTCAGAAGTTCTGGGTGCTTCATCACTGGAGGTTTTTAAGAAGAGACTGGACAACCACTTGTCTGCAATAGTATAGAGTCTCCTGCTTGAGCAGGGAGGTAGACTAGAAAACCTCCAAGATCCCTTGCCCACAATTTGTGTTCTCTGGCTCCTTAGAAGACCTGCATGGAGCAACACCAGGTGATCTCCTGAATAGCTGAACTGGTCATCCAGTTATGAGGCCACTGCTGTACCCCTTATGTTAGTGTTTGGGGACAAACCCCCAAGCAGAGTGCACAGCAGCAGTCAAGCCAGGCAGCCAAATGAGAGAGAGGCTGGGCCCAAGAGTATACACACACTGGAGACAAAAACACTGTTTGTAGTTTTAAATAGTTATTTTATTCATTTAGAGTTTAAGCATTGTCATTCAGTCCATATGTCATTTTCCAATATATCCATCCAGTAACCTAGTCCATTAAACTAGTCAGTACAATGTCTTTATCTGCTCCTTCTGATACCTTTCTCTCGAAGACAACGCTGAGTATTCACAGGATATCAGCTCACAAAGGGAACAGTCCTTTTGTTCAGTAGAAACGGTATCCAGCACAGTAGCCAACAAGCAGTAACAAGCAGACGTCTCAAACAGGAGTAAACAGCAGGCAACAGATAGCAGAGAGACCAGCAGACCAGCGATCAGTAACCAGTGACCAGTAACCAGGGACCAGGAGCAGTAACCAGACCAGGCCAGCAGGAAGTGTTACGCTACTCTCACTGCCTTTTATTGCAGCTTGCAACCGCACCCTTAATTATCTAATTACATTGCAGTTTGGTGCTTAAAGCTACAAACACTTAAACCTAGGTTTATATATTTATTCACCCAAACCTAGTTGGTGTATCCATATACCCAACATTCTCCCCTTTTGGGTGATATAAATATATAATACCCTTACAATCTAAACCCATACTTTTCACAACTCTCTAGGTGCTTAATGGCACCTTGGGCTTTAGTAAAATTATCAGCTATATTGTCCTCCCACATGCAGTACTCCAGCTGTATCATTTTACTCTGTACAGATTGTCTAACGTTTAGGTACCTTAAATCTGTATGCTTGCTCCTAGTTTTTACTGCAATATTTGTGGCCATTTGAATTGCTGCCTGATTATCTTCATGTACAATTATAGGATAATTTACAGTTATACCCATATCATTCAACATTTGTTTATACATGATTAACTCAGTACATAATAGTGATAAACAGGAGAATTCTGCCTCCATAGTAGGCAAACTTATATGCTGTTGTCTTATTGACTTCCAACCTATTAATGTCTTACCCAGCATTATGGCTGTTCCTGAAGTCGACTTTCTTGTGTCTCTTTCTGATGCAAAACTAGCATCTGCATAAGCACTCAATATGAGATCACCTTTTGGTTCTAGATACAGTGCATGGTGTAATGTTCCTTTAAGATATCTTAAGATTCTCTTCAATGCTATCCAATGACATTGAAGCGGATCATTATTATGTCGTGCCAGCTGATTAATACTATAAGCTATATCTGGCCTTGACCAATTGCTAATGTATGATAAGCTACCAATTAAAGATTGATACATTGCCTTATCAAACTTGGGACTTTGAGCATCCATTTTGCAAATATCCTGACTCATTGGAGTCTTTGCAGTCTTACAAAGTTCCATCTTATAATCTATTAGCAATTTAGATATCTTATCTTCCTGAGATATCTTAAAACCTTTCTGTGTTTTCAGTATATTCAAACCTAGATATTTCTTTATCTCCCCTAATTGCTTGATTTTTATTTTCTTAGCTAATGATGCTATAATTTTATTTGCTTCATCATTAGTCTCAGTAATCAAGGCAATATCATCTGTGAACAACAATAATAATGATATTTTTCCATTTTTCTCCCTTTTAAACAGACATGGATCGGCTAAACCAGCTTTAAACCCTATATTGTTCAGTTCCTTTACAATATACTGGTTCCATTCATAGCCAGATTGTTTAAGACCATAGAGGCTCTTTTTCAACAACCAACAATCATTATTATTTTCACCTTTAAATCCACTAGCATTTTCATATATACAGTATGTCTTAGTGGAGCGTGCAAGTAAGCAGTTTCCACATCCAAATGGTTAACTATATATTTCTTGCTTGCTGCCCACACTAAAGCTGCCTTTAACGTTGCTGCTTTAAGACTTGGTGCAAATACTTCATCATAGTCATTGGCACTTTGTCTAAAACCTTGGGCTACTAATCTTGCCTTATGGATTATTTTTCCATCTTTATCAGTTTTTATCTTAAAAATCCATTTGCAGCCAATGGGTTTTATATCACCAGGTAATCTCACATTTTCATATACTTTCATATCCTTCAAGGATTTCAATTCCTTATTCATTGCTGCATACCAACTTTCCTTATCTTTAGAAGGATACTTTTTAATTTCATCCACAGTATTTGGGACTTTATTTACCTGGCACACTGTGTTAGCCTGGTATCTATCAGGCGGTCTAGAAATTCGTGTAGTTCTTCTGGGAATTACAGGGCTTGTATGAGGACTTTTTTGAATTACTACCTGGTCATGTTCCTCAGCTTGCTCAGCTATTTCTTCCATTTCTTCTTCTATGGGCACAATTTCTTCCTGTATTTCTCTTTTTACTTTATTTTTAAAGTTACAGGGATACTTAATGGGATTTCTATAGGATTCAATAACCACTTCTTTATTGTTATCCTGTTCTAACTTATCCCATCCTACGTGCTCTAGAAATTGGGCATTGGCACTACATAACACCCTAGATGTGCCTTTCTCCCAAAATCTATATGCCCTATGGTTAGCTTCGTAACCAACGAAGAAGAATTGTTTAGCTCTGTGTTGCCCTTTACACCTGAGTTGTGTAGGGATATGCACCCATGCTGGTGCACCAAATGTGTGCAGGTAACTCAAATCAGGCTTCCTGCCATGCCACATGGTGAATGGTATTTCACCAGTAGTTGAGTTAACAACGTTGTTCAATAAGTTATTGGCACACATTGCAGCCTCCCCCCACACAGAATCAGGTAATCCAGAATCAGTTAACATCGTTCTAACCATTGCCTGTAGTGTTTGGCCTCTTCTCTCTATAAATGCGTTGTGTTGTGGTCTGTATGGTGCAGATTTCTTGTGCTCTATTCCAGCTACCTTTAATCTATTCTGGAATTTGCTGTTAACAAATTCCGTACCATTATCTGTCACCAAGGTTATCAGTTGCCGCTTAGTCTTTCTTTCTGCAAACTTTAACCAGTTGAAGAAATGTTGATATGTTTCAGTTTTGCTTTTCATTAGGTAGCAAAACCCATATCTAGAGTAATGGTCCATAATGCTCAGTATATATCGAGCACCCCCCATACTGGGTTTCTTTGGACCTATAATGTCTGCAAATACTACTTCTAAAGGTTCTTTAGTTTTGAAACCATTTAGCCTATTTGCAGGCAATATCTTACTCTTATCTTCACAGCAGACATTACAACGCAAATATTTATCACAGGGTTTTAACCTTATTCCATCAGATAACTCTACTGTACGTTTTAGCATTTTAAAATTTACATGCCCCAAACGCCTATGCAATAAATGGATACATTCATTATGAGGCTTGATATTGTTAAATACAGTCTGTGCCTCCCCTTTCTTACTATCATGTAAAACATACAATGCTCCATTTAAAGCTGCAGTTACCCTTTTGTTACCTTTTTCAAGTATGCACTTATTATCCTTAAATGTAACTACATAACCTAGTTTATCTAATACTCTTACAGAAAGTAAGTTCATCTTTAACTGTGGTACATACAACATTTTTATATCCTGGTTTAAGCATGGACAATATGCAATACCTTCACCCTTGGCCTTGAGGTGCCAGCCATTCGCGAGTGATATATGCTGAGAGCTTGTAGACATTTTTATAAACTTTGTCTTATCTCTCGTGATGCAGTGGGATGCACCACTGTCCACCACCCATAAATCATTCTTCACATCACAGTTGCTAAACGTGGCTAGTTCAAAGGATTTCTTTGGCTTTTTTACATTCTGGCTTTTTTCTTTTCTGCAGAATCTTGCCAAATGTCCTCTGCCTCCACAATTAAAACACTTTTTAATTGTGTATGCCGTCGAAGATAAATTCTCCTCCTCCGGGTGCTTTACTTTACTAAGTTGGTTTCTATCAAGCCTTGAAGATAATTTCTCTTCTTTATTAGGCTTATCTTCTCTCAGCTGGTCACGTTCACACCTTCTTCTGGCTTCTTCTAATAGCCTGCCGGTAATCTCAGTTACAGATAAACTGTCTTTTGGCAATACTTCTAAAGCAGTCACAAAATCATCATAGCTTCGATCCAAAGAAGACAGTATAATGTATACTTGTTGCAACTCATTAAATATAAGCTCTTTTTCTTGTAATTCATGAAAAATGCTTTTCATACAGTTTAAATGAGTTAACATGTCTCCATTCTTCTCAAGATGTGTTCTAAACAGCTTCCGTGTAAGATTGATATGAGCTCCTACACTGTCTCGAACATAAATCTTCTTGAGATTCTCCCAGCAGTTTGCAGCATTTTCCACTCCACGGATATGGATGAGTTGCTGGTCTGAGAGAGTCAATCCTATGATGCATAAAGCCTGCTCATTCTTACGTTCATAGTCTTGTATCTTTTTGGCATCCTCCTCAACAGTAGGATCTAAGTTAGATACATCTGGTGGGTTTTTTATTATGTCCCACAAACCTTCTCTTCGTAGCAGTAAACTACATTTCATTGACCATGAAACATAGTTTGTTCCATCTAGTCTGGATATCATGGACAGATTTGGCAAATTTACTTGTGCCATTGCTCTTCAGATAAATAACTATTCAACAAACAGTTTGTACAGTAATGCGCAACTCACCCCAAAAAACTCTCACTGCTATAACCTGGTTAGTTAGACTGTGCACACTGCTGGGCCCATAACCAATGTTAGTGTTTGGGGACAAACCCCCAAGCAGAGTGCACAGCAGCAGTCAAGCCAGGCAGCCAAATGAGAGAGAGGCTGGGCCCAAGAGTATACACACACTGGAGACAAAAACACTGTTTGTAGTTTTAAATAGTTATTTTATTCATTTAGAGTTTAAGCATTGTCATTCAGTCCATATGTCATTATCCAATATATCCATCCAGTAACCTAGTCCATTAAACTAGTCAGTACAATGTCTTTATCTGCTCCTTCCGATACCTTTCTCTCGAAGACAACGCTGAGTATTCACAGGATATCAGCTCACAAAGGGAACAGTCCTTTTGTTCAGTAGAAACGGTATCCAGCACAGTAGCCAACAAGCAGTAACAAGCAGACGTCTCAAACAGGAGTAAACAGCAGGCAACAGATAGCAGAGAGACCAGCAGACCAGCGATCAGTAACCAGTGACCAGTAAACAGGGACCAGGAGCAGTAACCAGACCAGGCCAGCAGGAAGTGTTACGCTACTCTCACTGCCTTTTATTGCAGCTTGCAACCGCACCCTTAATTATCTAATTACATTGCAGTTTGGTGCTTAAAGCTACAAACACTTAAACCTAGGTTTATATATTTATTCACCCAAACCTAGTTGGTGTATCCATATACCCAACACCTTATAAGTTTTGTATATAATTACATGGATTGTGTGAACCTGTTTACCTCTCTTTTTTGTGTTCTTGCCATACACTAAACAATAAATAGATCACAGGAGCTTCCCACCAATTCTTTTTACCTTGTGATCATCACACAGTTGCACATTAAGAAAAAAAAAAGGTAACCTACTGAAGATACTTTTCCAAGAGGCAACTGGACTTTCTTTGCTTTTCTTTGAAGATGTTTTATTTCTCAAAAGCTGAGGAAGCTTAAACATCTTCAAGGAAAAACAAAGGAAGTCCAGTTGCCCCTTAAAAAAGTACCTTTGGGACAACCATGATCTGGATGTCTGAGAATCCCCATAGACTTTTATAACCTACCAGTTTACCTATTGTTTTTCCCACATCTTTTTTAAGGTAGACTTATTAAGACTATCTTCACAATAGCATTGACATGGATTCTGAAACTTTGAAACTTGATGCTTCTGAAAGGACATCACTTGTCAACAAAGGTTATGTCATGAGATTTGGGAGACGTGAAGTCTTTTTTTCTAAAACTTTCCTTACTGCCTCCTTGACTTCATTGTTCCTAATGGTGTAAATGAAAGGATTTAGCACTGGGGCAACCATGGTGTACAATATGGAGACAGACTTCAGCCTACTGAAGGAAGAGTTCTTGACAGTAGGTCTTAAATAGACAAAAAAGACTGACCCGTACAAAATGCAGACTACAACCAAATGGGAAGCACATGTAGAAAAGGCCCTCTGCTGTTTAGTTGATGAAGACATTCGGAGAATGGTGGAGATGATGAAGAGATAAGAAATGAGAGTGAAAAGCAGGGAGGACATAATTACAACCACCGTAATTAAAAAACCAAGTACTTCAATGACTTGTATATCTCCTCCTGCAATCTTCAGCACAGGTCCTATATCACAGTAGAAATGGTTGATAATGTTTGACGTACAATAGGGTAGGTTTGCTATCATCACTATTTGATAAAGGATAGAGAAAAAACCTCCCAACCAGGCACCTGTTGCTAGTTTAAGGCAGACCTCAGAAGTCATGATTGCACCATACCTCAGGGGGTAGCAGATGGCTATATACCTGTCCAAGGATATCAAAGTCATGATAAAAAACTCTGTGACCCCAAAGAGGAAGTAAAAGTACAGTTGTGTTATGCAGCAGTAGAAACAGATGGAATTCTTTGCAGAGACATAATTGACCAGCAATTTAGGAATAAAGGCTGTGGTGTGTCCAATGTCAATGCAAGACAGGTTGCTAAGGAAGAAATACATGGGCTTCTGGAGATGGTGGTCCAAAATTACCGTCCCAATAATGAGTCCATTGCCCATCAGACACAGGAGGTAGAGCAGAAAGATGCCTGCATGCATCACACTTTCCATTTGATCTACACTTGGCAATCCTACCAGGATAAATTCTACCACTCTTGTACAATTGGTCAAATTCATGTTCTCCTATAAAAAAAGAAAATGTGGAGTCTTCACTGAGTTAGTTTTCAGATACATTTCTAAACACCATTTTTATGCATGACTGCATCACACAAAATATAATTGGATATTTAACATTTAACTTCTACAATGCTACAATGTGACTTCAATCTACCTCATTTTGACTGGAACCTAAATGAATGTACAACTGAACCCATACACGCAACCTTCTACAATGCTGTTACAAATCTAGGACTGGAACAACTAGCAACCAACAATACTAGACGTAACAACTGCCTCGATCTCATCTTCCGCAATAGTTTGAATTCAATTTATGGAATATAAATTAAAGAACCCTTTTCCAACAGTGACCACAGCATGATTGACTTTTGTCTCAACATACCTCCACACAAAAATCAACATAACTATGCGATTCCCAATTATAACTTCAAAAAAGACAACTATGATCTTATAAATAACAATCTCTCATCCCTTGATTGGCAATTTCTATTCACTGGATTCAAGACCATTACAACATATTTTTGTTGAAGACCATTACAGCATATTTTTACTCGAAGTCAAAAGAGTCATTGAACTATATATACAACTCCCAAAACCAGAAAAAACAGATTACCCATAACAATAAGGAAGCTTCAATCCAAAAAGAGGTCACTTTGGGGGAAAAACAAATCTGGTCACGTTGCCAACTTCAAAAGTGGATACAAAAATTTATGCCATTAGATAAAGACTGAATACACCAATTATCACATTAAACAAGAGGAAAACCTTTCTATGCACCAATTCCACTTGCACTTTCTACAATGTTGTAAACAACAAACTAAAAGACTCAAGGTCCATGCCACGCCTGAAAGGACCGAATGGCAAAGACTACAGTGATGATACCATTAAAGCCAACCTCTTTAACACATTCTTTGGCTCAGTATTTGTAAACAGCAATGGATCATGTCCAGTATTTCCTAGTTGAACCACGGACAACTACAATGATCTAATACATATTGATTTTACACTAGACAATGTTGAAAAAGCACTACACAATCTAAAAACATCTCTATCTATTGGACCAGACAGAATATGTGCCTACTTCTTTAAAAAGCTATTCACTGCCATAGCCGAACCTCTAAGCATAATCTTTGAAAAATCTTTCAGGACCAGCTCCTTTCCAAAACTATGGTCCCAAGCCACGGTCATCCCATCTTCCAAAAGGGAGACCCCAGCCTAGTTGAAAATTACAGATCAATCTTTTTATGCTGTGTCACCTGTAAAGTCACGGAATCAATTATTAACCAATCCATTATCCTCCACTTAGAGACAAACAACCTATTCTATAATAAACAATTTGGTTCAGAAAAAAACTATCCTGCAATCTGCAACTCTTACACTGCAAAAATATATGGACTACACAATTCGATCAGGGCAAAGCAATAGATGCAATCTACGTAGACTTCTGTAAAGCCTTTGATTCAGTGATACACGACAAACTACTCCTAAAACTAAAATCTTATGGTATCTCTGAACACCTGCATAACTGGATAGAAGCATTCCTGTCAAACAGACAACAAATGGTCAAAATTGGGAGTGTCATATCAAATTCTGTACCTGTCAACAGTGGTGTCCCCCAAAGAAATGTTCTAGGACCAACTCTCTTCATATTCTACATAAATGACCTCTGTGATCATATTAAGAGCAACTGCATCCTCTTCGCTGACAATGTAAAGCTACTCAACACTACAGACAATACTGCTACCCTTCAAAAAGACCTCAACTATGTATCAGAATGGTCAAACGAATGGCAACTTCAAATCTCAACAAACAAATGCTCTGTCTTACATATTGGCAAAAAAAAAAAAAATCAGAAAAAAAATACAGACTGAATAGTCAAGACCTTGTTGATGATCCAAACTCTGTCAAGGACCTTGGAATACTCATCTGAAATGATCTAAGTTTTACAGCCCACTGTAACTACATAGCCAAAAAGGCATTAAGAGTTGTTAACCTAATCTTACGTAGCTTTTTCTCTGGTAATATTACACTAATAACTAGAGCATATAAAACATTTGCTAGACCAATACTCGAATACAGCTCATCAGTCTGGAACCCACATTATGTATCTGATATTAACACAGTTGAGAAAATCCAGAAATATTTCACAAGAAGAGTTCTCCACTCCTCTACTTGTTGCAGAATACCTTATGCCACCAGACTTGAAATTCTAGACCTAGAAAAGCTACAACTACACTGCCTTCGGTCCTATTCAAGTATAGTATATAAAATCATACATTGCAATGTCCTACCTGTCAATGAATACTTAAGCTTCAACCATAACAATACAAGAGCAAACAATAGATACAAACTCAAGATTAATCACACCAAACTTGATTGCAGGAAATACGACTTCAGCAAAAGAGTGGTCAATGTCTGGTATACTCTACCTGACTGTGGTTTCTTCCCCAAACCCCCAAAACTTTAACCTTAGACTGTCTACTACTGACTTCACCCCTTTCCTAAGAGGTCTGTAGGGGGTGTGCATAAGCGCACCAGCGTGCCTACCATCCCTGTCCTATTGTTTCTTCTATTTTTCTTATATGTATCCATGTATTCATAACTATGTTTTTACTTGTACCTATTATCTTGTAAGCAATTGACAAATCAAATAAATTAATAAATAAACATGACAAAGGGCACCTGTTATTGCCAAACTTACTTTATTGGAATCCCAAGTCTTTCATTTAAAGTATGATGTATCCTTCTAGCTTTTGCATCTTCTGTAGGTGGAAATATTGATGGGCAAAGTACAGAGTGTGATGGAAGGTTGAAATTTTAGGACAACATTTGTAGGTGGAAACTCATCTGGATATGCAACACAGATGTGTTGTTGAGAGAAAGAAAATGAAGAGGGGTGAATGGATAAGCAGTTATAAATGTAAAATAGAACATTATGATATTCAACAAATAAGAAGTTGTTGAGATGTTGAAAACAAAAGTGAAGAATGTCCCATCAAATCAACAATAAGATTCATGGTTTGCAGGCATCAATATTAGTTGTGGTTGGTAGACACCAACGGTTTGCAAATGAATATTTGGTAAATTCCTCTCTACATGGATAATCTTAGTTTTATCCTAAGCTACAGAAAGAACCCAAATACTATACATTCACATCTAAATACCCAAGTACTCTTAGAAATAAGAAGTCAAGATCATAAACGGTGAGAGATTGTTCTCCATTTCAAGCTGAGACAAGAATAGAGACATCTATTATTTATATATCACAATAAATGTCTTCTTACAACTTCTCAGTGGAGATTCTAGGTCCACAAACAGGAAAATCAAGTTTCATTAGGTTTCAAAGGAACATTTTATCCACTCTGATTTTTTTAAAAAAATGCTTTACCTAGTTATTTTAAAGCCTTTTCTGCACATTACATCATAGAACTGAATAGTTATGGAGAGATCTTTCACAGAAGATTGGGATAATATCTCCAGAGAAATCCATCTCTTAATTTCCCATGTGAATCCAGACATGATGCTAGGAAGATACTATTTTGAATTAATGCGGCATGATATAGTTAGGATCAAATATTAACCCTTGCTCCAAGATTAGTCATCTTCTGTGTATAATTATTTCTGCAGAGTCTTTCAGGGACACTAAAAACATTTTTTCCTTCGACATAATTTTCCTACCCTATGAAATATTCTCTCTTTCCTATTTATCCTCCAAGTTTCTTCTCCATTCACCTGGCCAATAACACATTTTTCTTTCAAAAATCACCTTCAATACTGGGATCCTTCCTTCAACAAAACTGTTTTCTTACATATACTTTAAACACATGGTGGCAATCTTGGGATAACTTGAGTCTCACCAGGGGACACACAAGTTCTTCTGTAGCAGATATACTCTCTGAATCATTTCCTGTGGTTTGCCTTCCTTTTACCACCAAATTTACATGTTAGAAGACAATTCTTTTGTGAAAGGAAAGAATATATAACTTCTAAGTGTCTGTTGAAGCAAAGGTGGCAGAAAAACCTCTGAAGGTGACTACACCAATTTGAAGCTCTCCAAAGATTATTTTGGGAGGGTTTAGTACCTAAATTCTTAATCTGAAAAAATGTGGCTGTTCTTCTTCATCATCACCTCACTTCTAAGTATGTGTTTACTTCCTAATAATGGTAGACTATAGGTTCTAGCTGGGCATGTCTTCAATTCTTTAGGTTTCTTCAAATCAGGTCAATTCCCTGGATGCTTTCCTAGAAATTGGTGGTAAATTATCAGCTGGAAATGACAACAACTGAAGTATTCAGTTTAATCTCTCTCTCTCTCTCTGTGTGTGTGTGTGTGTGTGTGTGTTTCAATGTTTTTGTTGATGGACATGATGGAAAAAATATAAAACTGGAAAGGAATTTAGATAAGGTAGCCCTCATAATTAGAACTGATGTTTCAAAATAACAAGTAGATCCAAGTAGCATCAAGGTTCCTTCTTGAAAAGAGGGAAGTAGACCTACTTGTCCAACTCTCCAACTAACCCCATAAATTCTCTATAATTTTTCTATCCAGGAGGAAGCACGGGACAGTTGGTCAAACAAACAACTGTCATTTTGACTGTTACTGAAGGACAATCTGTTTACCTCCATGTTCTTATGAAGTTTTCCTAGAAATTGACTGTAAATTATCTACAGAAAATTACAAGAACTGGTGTTCAGTCGGAATGAAATATCCCTCTCCCTCTCCCTCCCTCCCCCCACCCCAGTGTGTGTGTTTGGTGAAGTGCCTAATGGAAAGAATATACAACTGGGAAGGAATTTATACAGGATAGCCCTCATAATTACAACTGATGTTTGAAAAATAACAAGAGAGTAGGTCCAACCAGCAGCAAGATTGCTTCTGAAAAGAGGGAAAAGGACATATATGTCTACTTCTCCAACTAACCTTATGAATTCTCTATTATTTTCTGTCCAGGAGGAAGTACAGGACAGTCAGTGAAGCAAACAACTGGCATTTTGACTGTTACTGAAGGACAACCTGTTTATCTCCATTGTTCTTATGAAGCAGGGTTTACTGGCACACATTACCCATTCTGGTACATTCAGTCTCCCGATCAGCCTCCAAAACATCTTCTGGATTCACATTTGAAAATAGCTCAAGGATTCCAAGCTACTCACAGTCCCAATGAAAATAGAAAAAATGGGACTTTCAATATGCAGAAACCAACCATCCAATTGAAAGACTCTGCTGTCTACTTTTGTGCCTTCAGAGACACAGTGAGACAAAGTAGATGAGAAGCCAACAAAAAGGCACAAAGGGGGAGAAAAACAAAGAAGGTGAGCTCAGAAATGAAAATTCCAATAGTTCCTTTGAGATTAGAGTCCATGAATGTAGTTGGACATAATCCAGGTCAACCTCGCAATGGAAGGAAAATTTAGGAAATGGGGTTAGCTTAATATCAGTGTCTGATCCCAAGAAGAAGGATCACCTGGGAAAATATCTGATAAGGTTATCTAACCACTTGGAACCACTTATCTCCATAGTCATGGAAAGAGGCCTTTCATGTCATTTAGGTTCTACCATTGTGAGTTGTCCATTCAATACTGGGATTCATCTTTCCATTTTTAACCCTTTCAGACTCTAAAATGATTCCAACTCACGTTTCATATGAAGATTATCTCTCTATCTTTCTGTCTCTCTCTCTTCTATTTATCCTCCAAGTTTCTTCTCCATTCACCAGTCCAATTATACATTGTTCTTTCAAAAATCACCTTTAATACGGGGATACTTCCTTCAACTAAACTATTTTATTATGTCTACTTTAAAACACATGGTGGCATCCTTGGGACAACTTGAGTTTCACCAGGGGACACAGAAGTTCTTCTGTAGCAGATATGGTCTCTGAACCATTTCTTGTGGTTTGCCTTCCTTTTACCACCAAATTTACATTTTAGAAGACAATTCCTTTGTGAAAGGAAAAAAATATATAGCTTCTAAATATCTGTTGAAGCAAGGTGGTAGCAAAACCTCTGAAGGTGACTACACCAATTTTGAAGGTCTCCAAAGATTATTTTAGGGGGGCTTAATACCCAAATTCTTAATCTGAAAAAAATGTAGCTCTCCTCCTCCTCCTCCTCCTCCTCCTCCTCCTCCTCCTCCTCCTCCTCCTCCTCCTCCTCCTCCTCCTCCTCCTCCTCCTCCTCCTCCTCCTCCTCCTTCTTCTTCTTCTTCTTCTTCTTCTTCTTCTTCTTCTTCTTCTTCTTCTTCTTCCTCATCATGATCATCATCTCACTTCTAAGTATGTATTTACTTCCTAACAATGATAGACTATAGGTTCTAGCTGGGCATGTCTTCAATTATTTAAGTGGCTCAAATCAAGTCAATCCCTTGGAAGTTTTCCTAGAAATTGGCAGTAAATTATCTCATGGAATGACAAGAACTGAAGTATTCAGTTGAAATTATACTGTATATGATTTCTCCCTCTCCCTCTCCCTCCTTCCCTCTCCCTTTCCCTCCTTCCCTCTCCCTCCCCCCTCTCTCTGCATTTGGTGAGGGGCATGATGGAAAGAATATAAAACTGGAAAGGAATTTATATAAGGTAGTCCTCATAATTACAACTGATGTTTGAAAAATAACAAGAAAGTAGGTCCAAGTAGCAGCAAAGTTGCTTCTGAAAAGAGGGAGACTATAATATGTCCACCTGCCACTATTTTTGCAAATATTCTCCTTTTGAAAGGATAAGGGGAAACTTCTCTTGATAATGATGGACCTCTGAATGCCAGAAAGATTTTAGTATAGAAAATATGTTGCCATGTTAAGCAGTCATTCCAAAAAGCATAGCTGTCATGCCACTGTTGGAATCTGATTCCAAGGAGGAGGTTGAGCAGCTCACAGGAAGTGGGAGTGTGGCTCCTGTGGCTGTGGAAGAAACTGGAGAAGGGCACAGTCCAGCTGGGCTTTCAGGGGAAGACCCAGGGCCACCTCCTCTTCATCCTAGGGAATGCAAGGGGGAACAGAGAAGGGAGCAACATGTGTTATGTGGGTTATGCGGGAGAAAAGGGTCCTGATTATCTTCATTAACTGCAGCTGGGAAAATAGGATTTAAAAAGGGCATTTGTGCACATCACCTTGCTGGAAGCAAAGTGTGAATTATCTTTGTTTGTCAAGTCTTATCTGGGTTCCGGCATCCTCCCAGCTGTGTGTGTTTCATTATCTTTTCAAGTCTGCAATTCCTTATCCTGCCCTGTCTCATTAATTGATGCAGCGTGGTTTGTGTTGGTTTTTATTTATAATGGGTTCAGATTGAATTTCTTCTCTTTAAAAACTGTTCTTGGCAAAGTTTTTTCTCCAGCCGATGATAACTGGACATTGGGGACCAAGTTGGAGGTATTAAAGGGACTTTACCTACTTTTGTTATTTTGTTGCTTTTGTGCCACATCCCAGGTCATCAGAGGAGCAGAGGGGAATGCAGATTTTATTTTTATTTATTTAGTTATTTGATTTGTCAATTGCTTACAAAATAATAGATATAAGTATAAACATAAGTAAGAATACAGAAAATAGGTATAATTAAATGGGGACAATAGGACAGGGATGGGAGGCACAATGGTGCACTTATGCACGCCCCTTACAGACTTCTTAGGAATGGGGTGAGGTCAATAGTGGATAGTTTGAGGTTAAAGGAGTGGGGGTTCGAGGATGTAACTACAGAGTCAGGTAGTGCATTCCAGGCATTGACCGCTATGTTTCTGAAATCGTACTTTCTGCAATACACACACACACACACACACACACACACACATATATATGTTGTGACTGGAAGGATCGATCCTGCTGGGAGTTTTGACTCTGATGACTCTGACGATGGAAGGTTGGAGCCTGCTGTGAATGTGGAGTCTGAATTATCAGAGGACACAGATGTGAGCCAGGAGGATGAGAGATTGTCGCAGAGACAATCCTCCCCCGAACCTTCGACTTCGTTCATGCCAGCAAATGATCAACAAAATGAGACAGAAGTTTCCAGTGAGGAAACTGACAGATCGTGGATTGACACCAGAACTAGGAGAACCAGGAAACATCAATCTGAAGGGAGGCATCAGGCCAAACATTGATTGGAGAGACTGACATGCCTATCCAGGTTATTTAAAGAGGCGTGCTGACTCTCAAGCTTTGCTTGGAAGCAAAGTGTTTAATGAGTTGAAAGAATACATTTGGAGGGGCCTCGTGATTTATGGACAATTCCGATTAGCCTGACAGGTTCTGGGAAGTCTGCCAAGGACTGGAAAACTGTGCTAATTTAACCCTTTTGAATCCGGTTTTGTTTCTGCTTGAATATTTTGAATTCTGAAACCTTGTCTTCTCATCTATGAATATAGGTGAGACATAACATTTTTGCTTCCAAGCCCAAACAAACCATCTTCAAACCGAGATGGATTCAACTCAACTGCAGCATTTGGTGGAGCAGCAACAGCAACAAATAAACCAGCTGCTACAAAGTAACCAGCCTCCAGAAGTTGTAAATGCTCCAACACTGGAAGTTTTAAAGAAGAGATTGGACAACCATTTGTCTGAAATGTTACAGAGTTTCCTGCAGAGCAGGGGGTTGGACTAGAAGACCTCCAAGGTCTCTTCCAACTCTGTTATTTGTATTCTGTAAGAATGCTTTCATATCAGGAGGTGGGATGCTGCCAGTATGACAACCAGTTCAGTGATTGTGTGCTTGGTGTGCACACGCGGCTGATGCGTGCTGCATGCATGTGAACAGCAATGCTAAAATTCTTATCTGCTATGTTACTTCGGGGAAGTAACACAGCTGAGGAGCAGCAATCTGCTCTTCCGCGCTAATCAGCTGGGATGATGAAGGTCACTACAACTCAGGGCAGATGAGTGGGCCCACATGATCATCTGAGTGAACTGATTCACTCCCAACTGATCTTCCGAGATAGGGTTTCACCTGAACCAGTCCAAACCAGCAGAATCCCATCCATTTCATATCCTTTAGGTGATAGCATTGCCAATTGTCTATCTTTGAACATTTATTTATTTATCAAATTTATAAACTGTCTATTACCCTCACTGAAGGATTGTACAAATAAAATATTAAAGCGTAAAACCTCAGGATTCAGCTTTCCATTTTAACTCTTTCAGACTCAAACATAACTCTTCAATTCACATTTGATTTTATGCAGATCTCTCCCTCTCTCTCCTTTCTCCCTCTCCTCTTTCCACTCTTCTCCCTCCCTCTCCTCTCTCCCATTCTCCCATTCTCCCTTTCTCCCCTCCCTCTCCTCTGTCCCCTCTCTCTCCCTCTCTCCTCTATTAATCTCCCAAAGCCTCTCCTTTCAGCTGGCTAATAATGCCTGTTTCAAAAATCATCTACAATTCTGGGATCCTTCCTTCAACCTAGCTACTTTCTTACACCTGCTTTAAAACACACAGTGGCAATCTTGAGACAACATGAGTCTTATCACATGACACATATGATATTCTCTTTAGCATGTATGTTCTGTGAACCATATCCTGTGGTTTGTCTTCCTTTTACTACCAAATTTATATATTAGAAGCCAATTTCTTTGTGAAGGAAATGAGCTGTATAGTGCCTTTGATACACCAGACTTGAAATCCTCCAGAGTAACTTTTTGGGTTATTATGCCCATTCTTCATCTGGAAAATGTGGTTGTGGTCCATCCTATTCATCATCATCTCAGGTTTAAGTATTTATTTTCTCATAATGTTAGACTCAGAGGTGGTATTCAGCAGGTTCTGACCAGTTCTGGAAAACAGGTAGACAAAATTTTGAGTAGTTTGGAAAACCGGCAAATACCACCTCTGACTGGGCCCACCCCCATCTATTCTCTACCTCCCAAGTCCCAGCTGATTGGCTGGATCTTCTTTTGTTGCTCTTCACAGGAGAATGGAGCTGGAAAGCAGGTTATTGGGGTGGGAAGGGAATGGGGATTTGCAGTAACCTTCCCCTGTCATGCCCACCAAGCCATGCCCACAGAACTAGTAGTAAAAAAAATTGAATCCCACCACTGGTTAGACTCCTTTGAATATTTGTCCCATTCATTAGACTTCCCTATTCATTGGTTTTGAAAGAACCAATGAATCTTGGACACATGGGTGATGCCTTGAACTAATGCGGTTTCAGCCTCACTGGGCAGGATGGGATTTGTCCAGTGCAGCCCTTATAAAAATTATAATTATAAAAATTATAAATGTTTGCAAACACCAAGAAAATAAGTCAAAGCAGCAAGGCTGTTTCTGAAAAGTTATTAAGTATTTATTTCCTTGCATTTGGTTGGGCATATCTTCAGTTGTTTAGGTTCCTTCAAATCAGGTAGATGTTTCAGATGATTTCTTGGAAATCAATAAAAAATTATTTGCAAGGAATTACAAGAACAGATGTAATCAGCTGGAATGAAGAACATGTGTATGTTTGTTGAGTGTGCTTAGTGATGGGAATGATGGAGAAGGAATCTGAGAAGGAATTTGTACATAATATTTGCAAAGAAAGTAGGTCCAAGCATCACTATGGTACTTTCTGAAAAGAGGGAGAAGAACTACTACTTCAACTCAGCTTATGCCTTCTGCATTTATCTTCTTTCCAGGAGGAAGCACAGGACAGTCAGTGGACCAAACATCTGGCATTGTGATTGTTACAGAAGGACAATCTCTGTTTCTCAGATGTGCCTATGAAACACAATTCAGTGGCATAAATTTCCCATTCTGGTACATTCAGCATCCTGGTCAGCTTCTAGAGACCTTGTTGAATGAAATTGACATGAAGACTTTCAGGCTACTCACCATAAAAACAACCAAAAAGGGACTTTTAACATGCAAAAACAAGCCATCCAGTTG
Source organism: Pseudonaja textilis (assembly GCF_049901715.1). Lineage (NCBI taxonomy): Eukaryota > Metazoa > Chordata > Lepidosauria > Squamata > Elapidae > Pseudonaja > Pseudonaja textilis. Next base: position 121,070,281 of record NC_142008.1, on the reverse strand, counting down.
AAGGACTCTGCTGTCTACTTCTGTGCATTTCAAGAGACATGGTGACAGGAAGCAGAAGGACAGCCAATCAAAACAGGAGAAAAAGTATTAAGAGCAAAGACAGGGGAATTATGTAATTGTCAATTGATTAACTTAACAATGGTGAGTCTTTCAGACACATTTCATATTTTGAAGATCTCTCTCTCTCTCTCATGTATATTTATCCTCACAGTTTCCTCTCCGTTCACTTGGCCAACAATAATTTTTTCTTTCAGAAATCACCTTCAGCACTGGGATCCTTCCTTCAACCAAACTGCTTTCTTACAGCTCATTTTAAACACATGGTGGCAATCTTGAGACAACATGAGTTTTACCAGGTGACACATATGATATCCTTGGTAGCACATATGCTCCGTGAACCATATCCTGTGGTTTTTCTTTCCTTTGCCACCAAATTTACATATGAGAAGCTCATCTCTTTCTTTCTGAAGTGAAATTTTGCATCCCTTCGACAGCAAAATTGGCAAGGAAACTCTGAAGGTGGCTACACCAGCTTTGAAATCCTCCAAATATATATATAACCCCATTCTTCACTTGGAAAAATGTGGCTTTTTATCATCACCATCATCTCATTTTTAAGTAAGTATTTATTTCCTCACAATGTTTTTTTTTAAGTTTATTATTATTTTATTTTATAACATAAAAAAATCCAGTTTCAGTTGAACAGTGGGTTGTCTGGGTACAAGACATTTTACAAAATAATAGACGAAGTGTTTACAGCAGTATTCATTTCATTAGTATCAATTATAATAATATTATTATTAATAATAATATTTGTTTAACCAATTTAACATACCTTCCTTATACCACTGATCCTTCCATATAGTTCCCTATTTCTAGCTCCTGTTTTTATCAGCTAACCATTGATAAAATAAGTCCCAAGTAAAAAATAATATTCAGTATCTTTCTTTTCCTTAATTATAAGTGTATTTTTTTGTATATCCTAATATTTTTTTTAATCACATTTTCATCTGTTGGGATCTCTTCACTTTTCAATTGCTGTGCAAATATAATTCTAGCTGTGGTCAACCCATGTAAACCAAATATGCATTCCCTTTATTATACTTGTTGGGTAGAATGCCCAACAAAAATGTCTCTGGTTTCAAATCAATATGCTGTTTTATATTATTTTCCAGCCATGTAAGTATTTTTGTCCAATAGTTTTTTTCACTTTTTGATATGTCCACCACATATTTCCTCACAATGTTGAACTATAGGTTTTGGCTAGGTCTATATTTGGTTGTTTAGATTCCTTGAAATGAGGTAGAGTAAGATCTCCTGGAAAATGTCTGGAAAATACAGAAATATTGCAAGAACATGGACGGAAGTATTTAACTGGAAAAATGGGTCATTTGTTTAAATGCTCAATATGTTTGATAGTGAGCATGGTAGAAAGAATATAAACCAGGAAGGAATTTGTCCATGGTAACCCTCATAATTAGCATAATTAGTTTTGACACAGCAAGAAAATAGTCCAAATAGCAGCAAGATTGTTTCTGAAATAGGGAAAATAGTCTTTAGCTAGCTTCATGCCGTCTTTAACTTCTTTAGTGAGCTTCATACCTTCTCCATTATCTTCTGTCCAGGAGGAAGCACAGGACAATCTGTGAAGCAAACAACTGGCATTATGACTGTTACTGAGGGACAACTTGTCTCTCTCAATTGTTCTTATGAAGCACAGTTTAGAGACACACATTACTTATTCTGGTACATTCAGCCTTCTGATCAACCCCCAGAATCCCTTTTGGCATCTTATTCAAAACAAGCTCAACAAGCTCAAGGATTCCAAGCTACTCACATTCCCCATGACAACAAGCAAAAAGGGACTTTCAACATGCAGAAAACAGCCATCCAGTTGAAGGACTCTGCTGTCTACTTCTGTGCATTGCAAGAGACACAGTGACAGGAAGCAGAAGGTGGGCCACTCAAAAACAGGAATAAAAGAATTAAGAAGAGACAGGGAAATTTTGTCATTGGTGCCCTTGCACTCCAAACTTCTTTTCAAGACTGAAAATAGCTCCTGATTTCCTTGTCCATAATACCATCAGGGCCAAAGAGGGAAACTGTCCCCCCCGCATTTTTGGCCAATTGAGCAGAAACTAAAATGCTCAATCTTTTCTTCCTTTCTCGTTTCTGAGATGTTGCAATTCTCTTTCTCCACATTATTTCTTTTAACCAAGGGCCTTCAAATTTGGCAAGTTTAAGACTTGCGGACTTCAACTCCCAGAATTCCTGAGCTAACATGATTGGAGGAGGAATTCTGGGAGTTGAAGTCCACAAGTCTTAAAGCTGTCAGTTTGAAGACCCCTGCTTTTGACTATTGAAGTCTTAGTTTCAAGTGTTTTAGATTTTTGACTGAGCCTCGCAGAAACTTGAGTCAGGAAACGTACAATTTTACTAAACCCTTATTATTCTTATTAGATATATAACAATGTTAAATCACAGCTGCCACATCATTAGGTGTTGGCCTTCATTTGCAAGGCACATCAAGATTGGCAGAGAAATTCTGAAGGTGAGTTGCTTCGAAATCCTCCATATAATATTTTGGGGATATTACCCTATTATTTATCTTGAAAAATGTTCCTGTAGCCTCTCCTCCTCCTCCTCCTCCTCATCTCACATTTAAGTTAGTATTTATTTCTTCATAATGTTTCACCTGCAGGGGTGTCAAACTCGATTTCATTGAGGGCCACAACAGGGTTGTGTTTTACCTCAGGGGGGGATGTGGGTGTGGCCAGCTTGACATCACTCATGTAAGGGGCACCTGTGCTGGCTTGAGTGCTCTGTCAAACTTTTTTCTGGAAGAGGTACCACAGGCTAGTTCTTCACTATTTCCAGGGTAGATTTATTCTGACCCTGCTCCTCAAACAGGACAAACTCTCTGATATGAACTCAAAAGTTTTCTTTATTAGGAATGCCGGCAGCCCTGGCAACAAGTTCCTCTTGCAGGCTAACAAGTCCACCCAGCCAGAAGATGAATAGTTGTCTCCCACTTATTCATGTCCTCCCCCTGCCTTTTATCCCCAGAGCTAGCAGTGCTGTCTCTTCTTTCCCCAGGATTGGCCCACGGATTTCCACTGCTCTCTTCTCTGCCATTTGTGCAGCCACATGTCAGGCATTGTATCCATCTGTTTCTCCTTTTCTTCATCAACCACCTCCACACCTGGGATGACTCTCCATCTGAAGGCTGATGGATGGCCCAGGATCCACCTTTGTCTCCCTCTCCGCCAGCTCCATTCCCTCCTCCCTTCAGAGCTTCCAGGTTGCTCTGATGCTGATCTTGACTCCTACACCTCCTCCTCTGATTCAGCTACTAGAGGAGCCAGCGGCCAACAGGCCACAACAAGATTAAGTACCCCATAGGCCTGTTCCAGCCCATGGGCCTTGATTTTCACAACCTGGATACATATTTCAGATGTAAGTTGTGTTTAGCTTCCTTAAAACAGATAGAACAGGATCCTCTGGAAGATTCTGAAAATTGGCAGTAAAACATTCACAAGGAATACACAAGAATAGGTGTATTTAGTTGAAAAGAAGATTGAGTGTGCATGTTCAGTGTGTTTGGTGGTGGGCATCAGGCAAATAATGTAAAATCATGAAGGGATTTGTGCAGGTTGGATCTCAGAATTAGCACTGGTGTGTGCAGACAGTAAGAAAATAAGTCCAAGCAGCACAAGTTTGTTTCTGAAAAGTAGGAGAAAGACCTACCTCTCCAGCTAACTTCATGTCTTCTCTATTATTCTATATCCAGGAGGAAGCACAGGACAGTTGGTGAAGCAAATATCTGGCATTCTGTTTGCTTCTGAAAGACATCTTCTCTCTACATATTATTCCTATGAAACAGAGTTTATTAGTTCCTCTTACACATACTGGTACATTCAGCAACCTGGTCAATCTCTGAAGCTCTTGTTGACTGAGAAGGACAATGAAGCCCAAGTCCTACTCTCCATGAAGGAAAGAGAAATGGAACTTTCAATTTAGAGAAAGATGTCAGTCACCAGAAAGGACTCTGCTGTCTACTTCTGTGCCATCAGAGACACAATGAGATGAAGTAGAAAGGGAAGCAATCAAAAACAAGAGGAAAAAATGGAGAAATTTGTATTTGTGACACTTACACTTCAAAATTCTTCTCAAATGTGAAAAGAGATCCTGATCTTCTTGTCCATCAAACCATTGGGGCCAGAGAAATAGTGTATTTTTGCCAATTGAAACTGCTATGATCCTCACTATTTTCGTTCTTTTTTTTCTTAATGATGTTCTGCAACTTGGTTTCCCCATGACATTCCTTTGCCATTTTGAAATCTTTAAAATGACTCACTTCTCCTTGTTAATTGAGCTTCCCAAAAATTTGAAAATCAGGAATAACAGGGCATTATTTCTATTAGAGGGATGTGGTGGTTCAGTGGCTAAGACACTGAGATTGTCAATCAGAAAGGTTGGCAGTTCAGCGGTTTGAATCTCTAGCGCCATGTAACGGATTGAGCTCCCATTACTTGTCCCAGCTTCTGCCAACCTAGCAGTTCAAAAGCAAAGTAAAGTAAAAATGCAAGTAGAAAAACAGGAACAAATTTGGTGGGAAGTTAACAGCATTCTGTGTGCCTTCAGCATTTAGTCATGCCAGCCACATGACCACGGAGATGTCTTTGGACAGCACTGGCTCTCCGGCTTTGTAATGGAGATGAACACCACCCCCTAGAGCCAGAAATGATTAGCATGTATGTGTGAGGGGAAACTTTACCTTTTTATCTATTACTATTACTATATACATCACAATGAAACCAGAGCATCCCGATTTTAACTGGTGCCGGTCTTCATTTTTCCAAGAACCTAGACTGTTGTAATGTATTGGCATGGTCTGTGTGTGGGATGTAGGTAATATGGTGCCATTGACAGATGGAAACATTATCAATGTGCAGATTTTCTAAGTGCCATCAAAAATTGTTTACTGAGTCAAATATCCTGGTAAATGCCTGGACTACCACTGACTAGTTATGACATACTTTTCCACTTCAATTTTCAGATTTTGAATTATTATTATTAAATTATTATTATTTGATGGATTGTCAACCAGATACTGGTTGCTTAGATGAAAGAGTAAGATCAGTTTCAGAAGCAACATGAGAATTTCCCACTCTTTTTTCAGTAGCAGATATTATTAGGGAATTCTCTTGTTTGTTCACTTCCTTTTGTCTACTGCTTGCAAGGTAGATCAGACAAGAAGTGCGCCTGGGTGAATTAATTCTACTTTATTATTATACAATCTTCAAGTCATTTTCCCTCATTGCCTTTACTCACCAAGAAACAAGGGAGGGTTTCGGACATTCTAAGTATTTTTCATCTGATTTCTTTATATGAGTTTCTTGTAGACATACTATATCAGCATTTTGTTTGATTAATTTGGCTATTATCCTTTTCCTTTTTATCGTCGAGCTTAAACCATTTATATTACTAGATAGTAGTTTTTTTTCTTCCATTTAATTAGTTCTGTTTTGCTGTTTGTCTTGTAACGGCTCCAGTCTCTCCTTGTGCCTGAAGATGTGTCCTACTTTCTTCTCTCTCCTGTTGTAATTGAGTATTTCCTTGATTTCCTAAAGTTCCATCTCTGTTCTTATGATAGCCTTGATCTTCCTGGGAGTTCATTTCTAGTTCATCTTCACTGCTCTGGTCTTCCGGGCCTACCAACCATTCATAAAATTCCTGGGCCTTTTCCATAGAGTGTATTTTGATTTTCCTCTCGTCCCAAGAAACTAACATCCCCTCTGGGATTAGCCATTTAAATACGATTCTTTTCTGATTTAGGTAAGCTGCTAAGAATTTATAATCTTGTCTTTGTTCCCTTACTCTTCTTGGTATTTGTTTGAGAACCAAGACTTCTTTGCCTTTATATGTGATTGATTCATCTCTTGACATCCTATATATGATATCCTGGACACTCCTTCTCACAAATCGTATATGGACTTCTCTTGGGCATTTGTGGCATCTCAAATAATTAGTGCTAACCCTGTAAACTTCCTCAAACTCCCTCAAGATGTCATCTTTATCCTTTTCCAATAGTCCAGCCAATATTCCCGCCATTAGTTGTTCCAAGTATTCTTCTTTTGATTCCACTATATTTTGGAATCTCAAGTATGTAGCAGCCTTATCCATCTCTAGGTAGACCAGTGAGTCCTCCATTCTTTTTTTTTCTTTTCTTTTTTAATTTTTTTTTTATTTTAACAACAAAACAACAAACATAGACATACCACATAAAACATAAAAATATCATCCTTCTTCATAAATTTACAAACAGTGCATCGATTGGTTTACCACCTTTTTTTTCTGAATCCATTTCCTAGTCACTAATATAATTATATTACATAATAGCTCATATTATCACTCAATAATTGTATAACCTAATATCACTAAAAAAAAACCATTTATCTATATTTTTGTTAATTCATATTTTAACGAGATAACTATAGTTTACTTAATTTATTTTGCAATCAATCATAAGATCATACCAAATCTATCTTGATAATATTTTATAAAGATAATATCAAGAAAAAAAAGGAAATTTTTTTAATGCTAAATCTGAATATTCTATTATTATGTTTTATTATCTAACCATTGATAAAAAAGATCCCACACTTCATAGAATTGTTTATCTTCTTGTTCTCTAATTTCAAATGTCAATTTACTCATTTCAGCACAATCCAATATTTTCTTAATAATTTCTTCCTCTGATGGAGTTTTCTCACTCTTCCAGTTTTTAGCAATCCTAGCTGCTGTTAATATATTTACAATCAAATACTTCAAATTTTTATTATATATATCAGGTAAGATTCCCAATAAAAAAAATCTCTGGTTTCAAGTCTATATGTGTCTTTGTCATTTTTTCCAACCATATGTGAATCTTAGTCCAATATTTTCTAGCGTCCTCACAAGTCCACCACATATGGTAGTATGAGCCAGGTATCTGATGACATTTCCAGCACTTTTCAGATTTGTTCTTAAACATTCTTGCAATTCTTGTCGGGGAAAATGCCACCTGTAAAACATCTTATACAAGTTTTCTTTATAAGCTGTTGACATTGTCATTTATAATTTTGAGACCACAATTTTCCCATTTCTCCAAATCAATCCCATATCCAAAATTCTTCCCCAAACAATCATCGTTTCTTTAACTTGTTGTTCCTCTAATAAAATTTCCAACAAATAACTGCATAATTTTTTAATCACTTTTTCATCAGTACCTGTCAAGATCCTGTCTAAATCTGTCAATTTATCATGTAAAATCCCTCCACTTTAGAATCTATAAGATACCTTGAATGTATTTGCGCATATGAAAACCAATTCATCTTTATGCCTTGTTCTTCTAGTTTTGCATTGTTTTAAGTTCACTCTTTTCATCCAATATTTCCCCATATCTAACTGTTTGTTCCTTCTCATATATTATAGGATAAGAAAAGGCTTCAGTAAGTTGATAAATAACCAGACCGGGATTTTTCAAATAACATTTTTCTCTTAATTTTCTCCCAACTCAACCATAAAGACTACCTTATATAATGCCTTCTAAAATAGCCCTGCAATTTTAGTTCCCTTATACCACAGAAAAGCATGCCATCCCAGTAATAAGCCATTTCCTTCTAATGTCAACAATCTATTTCTTTTTTTTTTAAACAAATTTTATTGATTTTAACAAGAAACAAACAAGACAAAGCATCATTAAACACTAAAAACATAAAACCGCTTTCCATCATAGATCTTTACAAAGCAGGTAACACATCATTTTATATCGCATTTTTCTGATTTATCTCATTTTGATGTAGGCACATAAATTCCCTTTAACAGATTTCACATTATTTCTCTTTACTCTTATTCAAGAACGTTTCTTTTCTAGTTTATCTGCTATTCAATCATCACACTTATATTTTCCTCTGACTTATTTTTGTTTTTTGTTTTTTAAAAAAAAACAAATTTTATTAATTTTACAAAACATACAAACAGTCAAGGCATATTAACATAAAAAATCTTTCTGGAAGAACCAATAAAACGTGCCAAATGTAATGTGCATTTACATTATCTGCTCATCTTCATATCCTATCCCAATTTCTCCTTTTCATTCTGTTGTCCAAATTACATTTCTTACTAATCAAAATATTTGCCTTTAAAAAAAAAACAATAGACAAAACATACATAACATAGAACATAAAAAACCTCATTTCTGAAGCTGCTTAATCCGGGTTAAAACTCTTCACACAGACACAAATTCAAAAACAATATTTACTTTATATGTCAATCCATATCCTATTACCATTTTCAATTTTCTGTATAACTTCTTCCCTCTTTTATTTTTCTTAATTATATTTTGTTTATCTTATCTCAATACAATTCATAGTACTTAACATTTTTTGTCTGTTCTTTTACAGTTATCCATTCATCTTTTTTCTTTAAATATACTTCTCCTGTACACTAATAGGAGTAACACCTTTAACTCTTTCCCCTAACTTCACAATACTTAATATAACACTTAAATTATATTGAGATTCTGGTTAGTACATTCTAAGATTACACAAAAAACTTTATAAGAAAAGCAAATAGACTAGAATTACAAAATGTAAGCCTATAACCCACCAGAAATACCATAAAAGAGCAAATCATACATACTAATACACATTCTACTCTGAATACACATAGAAAAACACACTTTTATGTACCTTCCAGAATCCCTTTTTCAATTAGATTTACCCATTGTCTCTAAATAGATTTTGTTTCTTAGAATCTTGCGTCCCAGCATTAAGGTTTTCCATCCCCTCCTTTCTCACTTGTTTGTTTTTCTCCTTGCCTTTTTTACCCCCTTGTCTCTCCTCCTCCCTTTCTGTTGTTTTCTAACCTTATATCCAGCTTTCATCTCATTTTTCTCTTTTTGGATTGTTTTCTCTACCCTTAAAATCCCCTTTTTCTTTTCCTCTTCTTCCTCCTCCCCAAAGTAAACCCATTGCTCATCCAAAATGGCTTCTTCTTCTTCTTTGTCCCAGTCATCCTGCTGCATAGACATTTTTTCATAAGTGTGTACCGCCATTTCTAAAAATTGAAAAAGAGTGCCCAAAGAATCTTTTCCATCTTGCTCTTCTTTCTTATATTTTTGGTATTGAGTTTTTAATTCATCCAAAAGCAATGCCACCCTGAAGAGAAAGATTTCTTCAAAAACAACCACCCAAGTATTTTTAATCAAGAGTAATTCCAAAAGAATTCCAAAGTCACTAAAAAGTCCAAATAACTGTTCCTTTCAATACTTTTTTTTTTTTACCTTCTTCAATTTCTCTTTGTGGGGTTACTGATTAATCAAAAGGTTCCCATTAAAATGTATCTTTCTTTAAAATTCTAGGCAGTCTCCTCCTTTTTCAAGCTCTGCTCCAAAAAGTTTTTTTTTTCCTCTCCCCCCACTTACAACAACAATTTCCCTTTAAACACTCAGAAATCCATACCTTCAGTGCGGGCTTTCCAATTTCTGAGGGTGTTAAGTCCAAAGTCCAAAGTCCTTTCTCTGATAATTTTCAAATTAAAATACCTTCGGTGCCCAATGCATTTTCCAGTTCTGCATTTGATGTTTCTGTGGGGTGGGAGAGTAAGTAGAAAAAAAAAGGTTTCCCTTAGCAGCTTTCTCTGCTGCTCTTCTCTTCTTAGGGATACAATGTATCTTTCAGGCAATAAACAATTCCACTCCAGGGTTTTAGAAGCTGTTATTTTCCTGGCACAGCCAACACTTTCACTTTTGAATCTTCCTTCTCCTTCTTCCTCCAGCGCAATCTTTTCCAGCTGCCAGCTTCTTTGTGGCGGCCATCACTGACCGCCGCTGCACCGCCTTGAGAAAAGGAGGATAAGCTGGGTGAGGAGGGGGTCTGCGGCACTCCCAAATCCCTTCCCAGATCCTCCCTATCTTTGGCTGCCTCTACAGGGCAGCCTTATCCTCAAGATCCGTCTGGATTGGAGGCACCAAGATGGCAAGTACAGCAGGGATCGCAGAGAAACGCAAATCCCTGCTGTCGCCGAAGCCTGGCAACCCGGAAGGGTTTCTTAATGTTATCCATTCTTTAACCCACAATAAATTTTCAGCTTGGTAATACAACTCCCAATTCAGAAGGCCAAATCCTCCTCTAATTCTAGCATCTTGTAGAAGTTTTAATTTTATTCTGGCTTTCTTGCCTTGCCATATAAACTTCAACACAATTTTATTTAATTCTTCAAAGTAATCTTTACCAAGCCTGATTGGTATGGTTTGGAACAAATATAAAATTCTGGGTAAAATGTTCATCTTGATTGTTGAAATTCTACCTATCAATGAAAATTGTAGATTTTCCCATTTCTTCAAATCAGATGCTATCTGTTGTTTAAGTTTAATATAGTTATTCTCCTTCAATGTAGTACATCTTGACGTCAAATGTATCCCCAAATATTTAACCTTATTAGTAACTTGAATTTTCAATAAATCTGCCAGTTCATCTCTTTGTTTTAATAACATATTCTTTGTCAAGATCTTTGTTTTATCTTTGTTTATTTTCAAGCCCGCCATCTCACCATACATCTCTATCTTTTCCAGTAGCTTGAAAGCTGTTCCTAGAGGATCTTCCAAAAAAAAAAAAACCCAAATCATCCGCAAAGGCTTGCAATTTAAATTCCTCCTTCTTAATTTTCATTCCTTTTATATTTGGGTCCTTTCTAATGTTTCTATTCAGCACTTCCAAAGTCAATACAAATAACAAAGGTGATAATGGGCAACCTTGTCTTGTGCCTTTTCTTATATTAATAGAATCTGTAAAATCTCCCTCTATCATTACTCTTGCCGTTTGTTTATCATATATGGCTTCTATTGCTTGAATAAATTTTCTAGCAAAGCCCATCTGTTTCAATAACAAAAACATGAATCTCCAGTTCACATTATCAAATGCCTTTTGGGCATCTAAAAATATCAAAGCCATTTGTTTTTCAGGATGAGCCTCGTAATATTCCAAGGTGTCCAGAATTACCCTCATATTATCCCTAATTTGTCTCTTTGGCAGGAATCCATTCTGGTCAGGATGAATAAAGTTATTTAAGTATCTTTTGAGCCTTTCTGCCAAGATGGAAGCAAAAATTTTATAGTCTGCATTCAGTAAAGAAATAGGTCTATAGTTCTTAATTTGTAATGGATCGGCCCCTTCTTTTGGTATAAGTGTAATATAAGCTTCTGACCATGTTTTAGGTATTTTCTTATTTAACATAACTTCATTCATGACTTCTAACAGTGGAGTGCTCAACGATTCTTGTAGTGTTTTATAAAATTCTGCCGGGAGCCCATCTGGGCCTGGTGCTTTTCCATTATTCTGCCTATTGAATGCTTCAGTTAGTTCCATCATTGTTATAGTGCTTTCTAACATTTTTTCAGTCTCTTCAGATATCTTAGGTAGGTTAGCATTTTGTAAATAAAGCTTAATTATTTCCTCATCAAGATCCTCCTGCTTATATAATTGTCCATAAAAGTCTTGGATAATTGTCTTTTTCTCCTTATTACCATAACACATTTGGCCTTGATCATCTATTAACTGTACTATTTTCCTAGATTCTTTCTCCTTTCTCAATTTGTATGCTAGCCATCTACCTGGTTTGTTTGCATCTTCAAAATAGTTCTGTTTAGCACTTCTAATTTTTTGTGCCAATTCTTCTTTCTCTGTCTGACCTATCTTATGTTTAATTATATCCATTTTGAATTTAATATCTTTTTTCTGTGGCATATTCTGCAATTCTTTTTCCAGTTTTTTATAATCATCTTCTTCCTCCATTCTTTACTCACATTATTTAATTCTTCATCTACCTTTTCTAATTTCCTTTCAGTTCGTTCTGTCCTTTTCTCTACCTCTTTTATTGTTGCTTCATTTTTCTCCAAGGCTTGCTGTAATAATCCAAATTTGTCCTCTACTTTGGAGGTATCTGCTTTCATTTTTGCTTTTAATTTCCCCATCTCCTCTTTTAATTCATTTATATCTGCTCTCGTCTCATTATGGTTTTTCATCATTGTTCCTTGCAGCTTCACCATCGATTCCTGTAAAGTAAGCAGAATTGATTGGATATTGGCATTCGAGATGTTAACTTGTTTCTCCACTGGTAATGTTTCTTCAATGGTTTTTGTGTGCCATGGGTGAAAATGTTGCCGACATGGTTGTTAATGTCGTGGTGACCTTTCTTCCAGTTTTCAGAATTGTAGTTGTTGTGGAAGTCATTTCTTTTAAGATTTGTTTCTGTTGTTGTACTATATTAATTATATTATCCCAAATTAACATTCAGTAATAGAATCTCTATATAAGGATTGACCAGTATCTAATTACTTAATCTATCTATCTTCTGGATATCTGTACTCTTTACCAATTATTGGAGTATAAGTTCTTATGGATAAAAATATTATCACTATATTATTTTAAATCCAAATTCTAAATCACATATATAATTTTGTAAGGCCTCAATGCTCAGCCTCTATACATAACTTCACATAATATAAAAAGTATATAAATATTATATCCAAATCCAACTATATTTAAATATTATAAATAAATATATGTATTATCTAACCTTATTTTAAATATTCTTAAACATAAACAGTATTACATTCATCCCCAAGTGGATTACTAAATATTTAGAGTGATCACACAATAAATTGTAATATATAAAATCCTTTATAGTTATTAATTAAATAATACTTAATGTTCTTACTATTTTTCCTATATATCTAATCAAAGTATAATTATCCCTATTATTAATAAATCAATTAAATCAGTTAATTTGATTATTTAACAATCAATTACAACAATCAATTTTCCTTTCCCCAGTATACATATTTTAAACATTATAAAGAGAGATTTAAAAAGGAGAAATAGTTCATCATAGTGCCAGAGGGTGGGGGAATAAAGAAAAATGAGCAGATGTATACAGGAAAAAGGGAGTAAAGAAGGGGGGGGAGGAGTTTTAAAGTAAGTTTTTAGCTTTCCGTCTCTAAGTTTTAAGAGCTTACACTCCAAACGCACTGGCAGTGAGCAGGTAAGAAATGCTGAGTAGTGACTCTAATTACACGGTATCTCCACACATTCAGAAGCTTCCACTTTTACTTTTCGTCTTAGCATTCCTTAGTTCAATTTGCCGTATTTTCTTCAAATGGAACCATCTCCTCAGTTAAATCAGTATACTCCCTGAAGGACAGTTAAGTGGTTTACATCAGTTATATTGTTACAATAACTTCAGGATTTCTAAGTATCGCCTGTGGCACTGCCGTGTCTCTATTCCACTGGCTCCGATCTTCTTCCCGTCTCCGATTTAATAAAGTCTTTCAGCATAAAAATCGAATGAAATAGTCCAAATCCCCGATACCTTCCAGTCACCTTCAAGCCACTAGATTCCCTTCTAATATCAGTGTGGTGTATCTCCCAACCTTGTAAGCTTCCCTTTTTACTCATTATTGTCCTCTATCTTTCTTTGTCCTGCCAAGCCCCTTCACTTTCACTTGCCTTGCATCCACTTTTTGGCTGCTTCCTTTTAGGGCTCCAGAAAGACACTTGTAGCAGCCTTATAAAAGTCTATATCATTCCAATCATCCTCTCCACCACTAATTTTCTCTGCCACACTCTTCACCAATGATCCCACAAACTGTCACTCACTCACTTCTTTACATTGGTGGCAGTCCAGACTTTGGAGCCACCATTGATAGGCAGCTGTTTCTTGCTTGTTGGGCTCTGAAGGACTCATCTTTGCTGCAGGGGGCTTGCCTTCCCCATACTGCAGCTCGAGTCTCCCCCCACACTGGCATGAATCTCTCCGGGACTCATGCACACTCAAAGGATCGCACCAACTGCAAAAAGAAATTAACTGAAGCCACGGATGGGCTTCTGCACGTCCTTGCCTTACCACCGGAAATTAGGGAAGCTATTCACCGCATCAGCAGATGTGGGGGAAAAGAAAGGGATTGCAGTGTATGTTAAAGAAGATATGAAAGCAGATTTAATATGGTTGGATCCTGAGGGAAGAACTCTGGTTTTGAAGATCTGGATTAATGCCATCCCAATTCTCTTAGTGGTAATCTATGCCCCGAATGGGGATCAAAAAGAGTTTTTTAAGCATCTTTATGGGAAAATAGTAGGATTGGAAAAAAGAAATATTTGTATTATAGGGGACTTTAATTCTATTGCTGATTATCAAAAAGACCACAGTAATGGGGGAAGAAATAAAGGGGAAAAAAGAGAGCTTCCCAAATATGCACGGAAATGATGAAGGAGTTAAATTTGATTGATATATGGAGAAGATTACATCCTGAGAAAAAACAATTTACATTCTATTCAAATCCTCATCAAATATGGAACGAATTGATATGGCATGGATGAATGGGGAAATAGCAAATGAGATAAAAGGGATTGAAATCCTACCCAATGAATGGGCAAATCACAATCCAATTCAGATAATATGGAAAGGTAGGAAAAAACCCAAGAAAAGATTGACGTTAAATACTCAGTTAATAAGAGAAAAAGAATATACTAACAAACTTAAGGAGTAATTAAACTATTTTTTAAAGGAAAATGATAATGGAGCAACTACAAAACAAAACATTTGGGATACAATGAAGGCAGTAATAAGAGGTATAACAATCTTTTATAATGTCAAGAGGAATAAAGAAAAATATGCCCAGCAAAACAAATTACAACAAAAAATTAAGGAACTAGAAACTCAACTACAGAGTACCCCAAAGAATTAAAAATTGCAAAATCAGATAACAATAACTAAACATAAATTGAATTTAATTGAACAAGAGAGAATGATTATAAATCTGAATACAATTAGACAAACTTATTTTGAGCATGCCAACAAGCCAGGGAGATGGCTATCATATAGACTTTAAAAAAGGAAAGAAAAAAGATTGATTTATCAGCTAATAGATGAAAAGGGGGGATATACAACAAGGGATAGAACAGAAAAAAGAAATTGCCCATAAGTATTTTGAAGAGTTATATAAAAAGGAAGAAGTTAATGAAGATAGGATAAGAAACTGTTTAGATGAAATGAAGGATAAAGCAGTTGGGGAAGAAATGGAAGAATTAAACAAAGACATTACTTGGTTCGAATTGAAATCAGCAATAGAGAACCAGAAAAACAACAAATCCCCAGACTAGATGGGATCCCAGGGGAGCTGTACAAGGCAATAGCAGAACAAATAGTACCTCTTATGGTGGAAGTTTTTTAATGATGTCTTATTGGCAGCCAGGATGCTGGATTAATGGAGGGGGGCATTGATTTCGCTGATTCTGAAGGATTCGGATCCCCGCTATATACAAAAATTTTGGCCGATTTCTTTGCTAAATACTGATTACAAAATATTTATTTCTATTATAGCAAGTAGACTAAAAAGAATGTTAAATGAACATATACATGAAGACCAAAACGGATTTCTCCCAACCAGACAAATCAGGAATAATTTAAGAATAGTATTAGATGTTTTAGAATTTTATGAAGCCCACCCTGAAAAACAAATTGCACTTATGTTTTTAGACACAGAGAAGGCCTTCAATAATTTAAACTGGCAATTTTTAATCCAAAAAATGTATAATATGAATTTAGGCACCAAATTTGAAAATATTATAACAACCATTTATGATACACAACAGGCGAATACTATAATAAACAGGAAATATACCTGCCCAATAAAAATAGAAAAAGGAGTCAGACAGGGCTGCCCACTCTCACCCCTCCTCTTCATATTATCATTAGAAGCATTATTAATGCGAATTAGACAGAACCCAGACATAAAAGGATTGGAGGTTAAAAAAGAAGAATATAAGTTGCAAGCGTTTGCAGATGATATGATTTTTTTTCATTGGAGAACCAATAGAAAGAGGACAAAAATTGATGAATGAATTAGAACAATTTGGAGCAGTAGCAGGACTAAAAATTAATAGGAAGAAAATGAAATTAATGACCAAAAATTTAATAGAAAAACAGAAATTAGAACTAAAAGAAGTTATGGGAATACAAGTGATAAAGAAAGTTAAATACTTAGGAATATGTTTGACAGCACATTGTAAAATACTTAAGGAAAATAATTATGATAAATTGATGCAACAGGTAAAAAAAGGATTTAGAAACATGGGGCAATCTGCAACTTTCATTATTAGGCAGGATCGCTGCTATTAAAATGAATATTCTTCCAAAATTCCTCTATATATTTCAGATGATTCCAATCAAAGTACACAAAAAGTTTTTTGAAGAACTTAATAAAATAACTGCAAAATTCATCTGGCAAGGGAAAAAACCTAGAATAAACTTAAAGGCAATTCAGGATATGAAGAGCAGGGGAGGGCTGGCACTTCCAAATTGGGAGTTGTATTATAGTGCAGCCTCTATAGTATGGTTGGAGGAATGGGTGAATGTAACTAACAAGAGAATATTATTCTTAGAAGGCCATGACTTACAGAGGGGGTGGCATGCTTTTTTATGTGATATTGGGAAAACTAGCTAGAAATATTTTCACAGACACCTAATCAAAGATTCATTATTGACTAATTGGAAGAAAATATGGAAAAAACACTACTTAAAGATACCAATCTGGATCTCAACAATGGAGGCAATGATTCACCCAAATAATTTGGATATTACGAAAATGATTAAATATAAGGACCTATTGGATATGTAAGAAAATCTGAAATCATGGCAAGACCTTCAAGATCAGGGATTAAAAATTGATCGGTGGGCATATCTTCAAATTCAAAGTAGATACAAACAGGACAAGAAAGAATTTAGAATTAATAATAAACTCCAGCAATTAGATAAAATTTTATTAGGATCAGGCAAAAAAAATATAACAAAATTTTATAATTATTTATTAGAGGTAGTATTAGAAGAAGGAATTGTTAAAGGGAACATGATAGCCTGGAGTAGGAACATAGGACGTAATATCACCTTAACAGAATGGGAAAAGGTCTGGGGTAGAAATAACAAAATCACAAAATCGGTAGTGTACAAAGAAAATGCCTATAAAATGTTTTATAGGTGGCACCTTCCTCCTTCGACATTAGTGAAGATGCACCCCACTATGAGTCCAAACTGCTGGAAATTCAAAAAAAAAAAGAGGAAACTTTCTTCCATATGTGGTGGTCTTGTGCAGAAGCTCAAAAATATTGGCAGAAAATTAGAAATTGGCTGGAGGAAATGACAAGAGAATAGATCGAATTTAAACCAGAGTCCTTTTTATTAGGGATCTTTGATAAAGAACTACCAAAAAAAGTGAAATATATAATAATACATATTTGACAACGGCCAGATTGGCTTTTGCACGGTGTTGGAAACAGCCTCATATTCCATCAGAGGAGATGATTATTCAAAAAAATTCAAGTTGTGCAGAAATGGACAAATTAACCTTGGCATTAAAAGATAAAGACACTTCACTGCACTGATACGGATCCCAGATATATAAATAATTACAGGCCGATTTCACTCTTAAATACTGATTATAAGATATTCACTTCTATTATAGCAAACAGACTAAAAAGAATGTTAAATTTGTATATACACAAAGATCAAAACAGATTTCTCCCAACTAGGCAAATAAAGAACAATTTAAGAATAGTATTAGACACTCTAGAACTTTATGAAGCCCACCCCGAGAAACAAGTAGCATTGATGTTCCTAAATGCAGAGAAGGCTTTTGACAATCTAAATTGGCAATTTTTAATTCAAAAAATTTACAATTTTAATCTGGGTACCAAATTTGAAAGTATCATAACAACCATATATGACACTCAACAAGCTAATATAATAATAAACGGGGAACACACCCGCCCAATAAAGATAGAAAAAGGAGTGAGACAGGGCTGCCCACTCTCTCCCCTGCTCTTCATATTAGCATTAGAGACATTATTAATGTGCATTAGGCGGAATTCAGATATAAAGGGACTAACAGTTAAGAAAGAGGAATATAAATTGCAAGCATTTGAGGACGATATGATTTTCTTTATCGAAGAACCAATAGATAGGGGATTAAAACTGATGAGTGAATTAGAGAAATTTGAGCAGTAGCAGGACTTAAAATAAATAGAAAGAAAACCAAATTAATGACTAAAAACCTAACAGAAAAACAGAAAATAGAACTAGAAGAAACAATGCATATTCAAGTGACAAAGAAAGTGAAATATTTCGGAATTTGGTTAACACCACACTGTAAGACACTTAAAGAAAACAATTATGATAAACTGATACTTCAAGTAAAGAAAGATTTAGAATTGTGGGGTAAACTTCAAATTTCACTACTAGGTCAGAGCACCACCATTAAAATGAACATTCTCCCCAAATTTTTGTACTTATTCCAAATGATCCCAATTAAACTACACAAAAAGTTCTTTGAAGAACTCAATAGAATAACCCTGAAATTTATTTGGCAAGGGAAAAAACCCAGAATAAATGTAAAAGCAATGCAGGATATGAAGAGCAGGGGAGGGTTAGCATTCCCGAACTGGGAGTTATACCATATGGCCACCTTGTTAGTTTGGTTGAAGGACTGGGTGAACTTAACCAACAAAAGAATATTATTCCTAGAAGGCCATGATTTACAAAGAGGGTGGCACGCCTTCCTATGGGATATAGGGAAAACCAGTCAAAAATATTTCCATAGACATTTAATCAGAGATGCACTATTAACAAATTGGAGGAAAATACAGAAAAAATATTATACCAAAGTACCAATATGGATCTCAACAATGGAGGCGATGATTCACTCAAACAATCTGGAGATTACCAAAATGATTAAATACAAAGACTTATTAGACCCACAAGGAAATTTGAAACTGAGGCAGGAACTTCAGGAGCAAGGACAAAAAATTGACCAATGGGTTTACCTTCAGATTCAAAGCAGATACAAACAAGACAAGAGAGAATTTGGAATTAACAATAAATTTCAACAATTAGATAAAATTTTATTAGGATCAGATAAAAAAAACATAACAAAATTTTATAATTACTTATTAGAAACAGAATTAGAAGAAGAAATTGTAAAAGGAAATATGATCGCTTGGAGTAGGAATGTAGGGCGCAGCATCATATTTGCGGAATGGGAGAAAGTCTGGGGCAGAAATAATAAGATCACCAAATCGGCAGCATATAAGGAAAATCTTTATAAAATGTTTTATAGATGGCACCTCCCCCCTTCGAGGTTAGCGAACATGCACCCTAACATGAGTCCGTATTGCTGGAAGTGTAGGAAAAAAGAAGGAATCTTTTCCCATATGTGGTGGTCTTGTACAGAAACCCAAAAGTACTGGAAGAAAATTAAAATTTGGTTGGAAGAAATTACAAAAGAGCAGATCGAATACAAACCAGAGTCCTTCCTGTTAGGGATTTTTGATAAACAAATTTCCAAAAAAGCTAAATATATAACAATACACATTCTGACAGCGGCCAGATTAGCTTTCGCCCAACACTGGAAACAACATCAAATTCCATCAGATGAAATGATTATCGAAAAAATTTCAAAATCTGCAGAAATGGACAAACTGACTTTGGTGCTAAAAAACAAAGACACTTCACTATATTATGATAGCTGGAATTGTTGGTATAATTGGATTGACCAAAGATAAATTATATATCATAAGGCATAAGAGGAAACTATTAATCTATAACAATGAGGTAGCAATTTAAGTAAAGAACAGGTGTGTGTACATGACATAAATTAAGGTTATGAAAAAAGATCTTGCAAACTGTAAAAATAAGAATACTTTTAACCTTGGGGACTTCCGGTTGCAAGGCTTCGGCAGCGGTAGGAATCCGCTTCTCTGCAGGTCCCTGCTGTGCTCGCCGCTGAGGTACCCCCAATCCAACTGGATTTGGGGGTTGTCACTACCCCAAAGGGGTAGTGGAAGACAGAGGAGATCCAGGCAGGGGTCTGGACATATCGCACCCCCTTTCCCCAGCCAGCTAGACTCCTTTTTCCTGAGGCGGTGGAGCGGCTGTCAGAAATGGCAGCCACAAAGAAATCTTCAATCAGATAAGACTGTGCAGGAGGAAGAGCCAGAAGGAGAAGTTTTCTTGCCTGAACCGGGACGTTAAGCTACTTTTAAAACACCCTGGAAACCTGACTTTCGGATTGATACATTTGTTTCCAAAAGAAGTTGTTACAGCAGCGAAAGTGCTGAAGGAAAGTTCTCCCCTTCCTTATGGAGAAAGCAAATGAGCACAGAAAAACCTGCTTTTTAAAGGTAAAAATAAGCTCTTTGTTACAAGATGACTAAAAAAAACCTTTAAAACTTTGTTGGAGGAGGCATTGAAGATTATAAGACCATCAATTAACTGTAATACGGCTTTTAAAATATATTTGGGATTTTGCCCCTGGAGGAAAAATTGTAAAGAGAAGAAGAGGAAATAATTTTTGTTTATTTGGATTGTTTGATAACTTTGACATTTGGAAATTACTTTAAGATTGAAAACATCTGGGTTGTTTTTAAAAATTTACAATGGCACCATCTGTGAATGAACTAAAAATGGAATATGAAAAATTAAAAGAAAGAGAGCAAAATGGCAAGGATTCCTTGGGAGCTGTCTTCCACTTTTTAGAAATGGAGGTTTCTACATACCAGCAAATACTTGAGGAAGAAGGAGAAAGAGAAGAAGAAGAAAAGGAAGAAGCCATCTTTAATGGACTAAAAAGTTCGATTAAGAAAGAAAATGGGAAGAGAGGAAGGAAAAATGAGAATTTAAGATTTAATAAAATAACCAAGGAAAAGAAAAATAGGGTGAAAAAAAGGTACAATGTTAGAAAGCAATTGAAAAGAGAATTACAACAGAAGGGGAAGTTAAAAGGGGGAGGTTGGGGGGGCAAAAGATCAGACTGGAGAAGAAAGGGAGGGAAAAAGGGGAAAAAAGCCATGGGATAGAACAAGATGCCAAAAAGCATATTTTTTTTTTAGAGACAAAGGATAATGTATATAATTAAAGAAAGATTCTGCAAGAGTACATAAGATAGTATTGTAGTATTTGCATTTGAAATAGTCTATTAGAATATTTAATAAAATATTAAAATATTAAAATGTTTAATAATGATAGATCTCAATATTTAATAAAATATTAAGGAGAATGTGTAAAATGATTAATGTTTAGTTATAGTTTAATTCATTATTTTCTTAATGTTATTATAAACTTAGTATTTCATTTTTTTATTCTAAAATAATGTACTAATTAGAATTAGAATTAGAATGGAAATTATATACTTAACTATACTATAAGTTTATTATTCTTTTATTTTAAGATGTAATATGTAGAATGTACTACACAGAATCAGGATGGAAATTATGTATTATTTTAAGTTTTACTTTAGGGGAAGGCATAACACTTTAAAAGTGATTATAGGGGAAATTCTTTGCTAAAGAGAAGAGATAAATAGATGATTGGAAAAGAACGGACAAAAGATACAAGCATAATGATTTTGAAATAAGATGAAATAAATAAAACATAATTAAGAGAGTGAAAAGAAGGGAGAAGTTATATAGAAAATATAAAATGGTTAATAAGATATGAAGGGTATATAAGGTGAGCATGAATTTGATTTAGGTCTGTAAAAAAAAGATGTAACCCTGGGCTAAGCCACTTTTCAAAAGAAGTCTTATGTTTTATGTTTTGTGTTTTGGTTAGTTATGATTGATTGTGAATTAATAAAACCTTGGAGGAATAAAACTAAAGGGAGAGAAATTTGGAAAAGACATGTATAAATGACAATTAAGGAGGTTTCATTTTTTTATGTCTTGTTTTATGTTTTGTATTTTGTGTGCTTATGACTGACTGAGAACTAATAAAACCTTGATAGAAAGAAATATAATTGAATAAAAGTGAAGGGAGAAACAATGAGAAATTTGGAAAAGATATATATGTGTAAATGGAAATGTGATAATGTGGAACTATGTCTTAAAAAATAATGCTTTATTTTCCTTGTTAAAATTTATAAGTAATTTTTAGAAAGTAGGTTTTATAATTTTATGTTTTATGTTTTGTTTGTCTTCAAAAATCAATAAAACTTGTTCTTAAAAAAAAAGAATACTTTTAACCTTCTCTTTTTTCCTTTTCTTTCCTTTTTTCTTTTTTTCTTTCTTCTAAATTTTTCCTTCTTTTCTTTCCTTTCCCCTTTTGCTTTCTTTTGTTTATTTGTGTACATATTGTTGGTTGGTTTTAATTGTAAAAACTAATAAACTATTTTTTTTTTAAAAAAAGATAAAGACACTTCAATATATTATGACAGCTGGAACAGCTGGTACAAATGGATAGATCAAAGATAGGCTTCACACTAAAGGCAAAAGAAGATATGATAGAATCATAGTAGTTATATACAGATAAATGTAAGGATTAATTGCATATATGGTATAAAATAAGGATAAAAAGGAGGTCTCACAAATTGTTGAAGATGAAAATGTTTTTAACTGTTTTCTATCTTTTTCTTTCTATTCTTTTTTTCTTTCTTGTCTTCTTTTTATCTCTTGCATTTATGTGTGTGTTGTTGGTCTATTTTAATTGTAAAATCAATAAAGTATATTTTTTAAAAAAGAAACAAGGGAGGGTTCTTTCCTTTCAACATTGGGATCCTTCCTTCAACCCAGTTGCCTTCTTACATCTACATTAAAACACATGGTGGCAATCTTGAGACAAATCAGTTTTACCAGAGCCTAACCTGACAAAGACTTATAGCAGACAAATGATTCTTACCCTAGTCCAATGGTTCCCTTGGGATTATGGTCCCAAATGTACTGGACTTGCATCAAAATCAACCTTGCCATGATGATGTGAAAAATTATATTAAACCTTCCAAATACTTTTATATAGCATTTATATAGCATTTTATACTGTGGTGAAATGCTGAACAGACTGGTTCAACTGAACCAGTAGCAAAAATTGCTACCAGTTTGACCGAACAGATAATGAAAAAAAGCTCCAACAATCAGCTGAGAAGAGAAAGAAGAGAAAAGTGAAGTATTAGCACTTGCCCATGCACTTTTCTGTTCTTTATTCGTGCATGTGCGAAGTGAGTGATCACCAAACCGATAGGGAAACTGGTAGAATTCCACCACTAATTTTATACCAAGAAGAATGACTATCTGGTCTAGGATAAGAGCAACTGTTATCTAACCATCTGGATGCACTGGTCTCTACAATCATGGTAAAGAATATTTTCATAGCATTTAGGTGATAGCATTGTGAGTTGTCCATGCAGAAGAATTTTATATATTGGGTTCACTTTTTCATTTTAATCATTTAAACTCCAAAATAATTCCTTCCAAATCACATTTCATATTATACACACATCTCTCCCTTTCTCTTCTCTCTTCTATTAATCCTACCACTTTACTCTCCTTTCACCTGGCCAGCAACATTTTTTTCTTTCAGAAATCACCTTCAACACTTAGATTTTTCCTTTAAAGGAGAGGTTTCCTTATACCTACTTTAGAACACATGGCAGCAATCTTTTATTTTTATTTTTTATTTTTTTTATTTGATTTGATTTGTCAATTGTTTACAAGATAATAAGTATAAGTGTATACATAGTTATGAATACATGAAATGGGTACATATAAGAAAAATAAAAGAAAAATAAAAGAAACAATAGGACAGGGACGGTAGGCACGTTGGTGCGCTTATGCACGCCCCCTACAGACCTCTTAGGAAAGGGGTGAGGTCAATAGTAGACAGTCTAAGGTTAAAGTTTTTGGGGTTTGGGGAAGAAACTACAGAGTTGGGTAGAGTATTCCAGACATTGATCACTCTGTTGCTGAAGTCGTATTTCCTGCAATTTAGTTTGGTACGGTCAACCTTGAGTTTGTATCTATTGTGTGCTCTTGTGTTGTTATGGTTGAAGCTGAAGTATTCATTGACAGGTAGGACATTGCAATGTATGATTTTATATACCATGCTTAAATCAGACCGAAGATGGCGTAATTCAAGGTTTTCTAGTTTTAGAATTTCAAATCTGGTGGCATAAGGTATTCTGCAACGAGTAGAGGAGTGGAGAACTCTTCTTGTGAAATATTTCTGGATTTTCTCAACTGTGTTAATATCAGATACATAATGTGGGTTCCAGACTGATGAGCTATATTCGAGTATTGGTCTAGCAAATGTTTTGTATGCTCTAGTTAGTAGTGTGATATTACCAGAGAAAAAGCTATGTAGGATTAGGTTAACAACTCTTAATGCCTTTTTGGCTATGTAGTTGCAGTGGGCTCTAGCACTTAGATCATTAGAGGTGAGTATTCCAAGGTCCTTTACAGAGCTTGGATCATCAACAAGATCTTGAGTATTCAGCTTGTATTTTATTTTCGGATTTTTTTTGCCAATATGTAAGACAGAGCATTTATTTGTTGAGATTTGAAGTTGCCATTTGTTTGACCATTCTGATACAAAGTCAAGATCTTTTTGAAGGGTAGTAGTATTGTCTGTGGTATTGAACAGCTTTACATCATCAGCGAAAAGAAGCTGAGTTGCTCTTAATATGATCACAGAGGTCATTTATGTAGAGTATGAAGAGAGTTGGTCCTAGAACACTGCCTTGGGGACACCACTATTGACAGGTACAGAATTTGATAGGACGCTCCCAATTTTGACCATTTGTTGTCTGTTTGACAGGAATGCTTCTATCCAGTTATGCAGTTGTCCAGAGATACCATAGGATTTTATTTTTAGTAGTAGTTTGTCGTGTACCACTGAATCAAAGGCTTTACAGAAGTCTATGTAGATTGCATCTATTGTTTTGCCCTGATCAAGTTGTGTAGTCCATATGTTTTTGCAGAGTAAGAGTTGCAGATTACAGGATAGTTTTTTTCTGAAACCAAATTGTTTATTGGAGAGTAGGTTGATGGTCTCTAAGTGGAGGATAATGGATTGGTTAATAATTGATTCCATGACTTTACAGGTGACACAGCATAAGGAGATTGGTCTGTAATTTTCAACTAGGCTAGGGTCTCCCTTTTTGAAGATGGGGATGACCGTGGCTTGTGACCATAGGTTAGGCAAGGAACTGGTCCTGAAAGATTTTTCAAAGATTATGCTTAGAGGTTTGGCTATGGCAGTGGGTAGCTTTTTTAAGAAGTAGGCACATATTCTGTCCGGTCCAATAGATAGAGATTGTTTTAGATTGCAAAGTGCTTTTTCAACATTGTCTTCTGTAAAATCGATATGTATTAGATCATTGTAGTTATCTGTGGTTCGGCTAGGAAATACTGGGCATGATCCATTGCTGTTTACAAATACTGAGCCAAAAATGTGTTAAAGATGTTGGCTTTAATGGTGTCGTCATTGCAGTCTTTACCATTAGGTCCTATCAGGGGTGGGATGGACCTTGAATCTTTTAGTTTGTTGTTTACAAAATTGTAAAAAGCACGGGTGGAATTGGTGCTTAGAAGGTTTTCCTCTTGTTTAATGTGATAATTGGTGCATTCGGTCTTTATCTGGTGGCATAAATTTTTGTATCGGCTTTTGAAATTGGCAATGTGACCAGATTTGTTTTTCCTCCAGAGTGATCTCTTTTTGGATTGAAGTTTCCTTATTGTTATGGGCAATCTGTTTTTTTGTTTTGTTTTGGGAGTTGTTGTTGCTACATCTAGTTTGATGACTCTTTTGACTTCAAGTAAAAATATGTTGTAATGGTCTTCAACAGTATTGCATCCAGTGAATAGAGATTGCCAATCAAGGGATGAGAGATCGTTGTCTATAAGATCATAGTTGCCTTTTTTGAAATTATAATTGGGGATCACATCATTGTGGTGGTTTTTGTGTGGACGTATGTTGAGACAAGTCAATCATATTGTGGTCACTGCTGGAAAAGGGTTTTTTAGTTTGTATTCCGTAAATTAAATTCAAACTATTGCAGAAGATGAGATCGAGGCAGTTGTTTAGTCTAGTGTTGTTGGTTACTAGTTGTTCCAGTCCCAAATTTGTAACAGCATTGTAGAAGGTTGCGTGTATGGTTTCAGTTGTACATTCATTTAGGGTCCAGTCAATATGAGGTAGATTGAAATCACCAAGAAAGATAAAAGGGTATGGGCAGGATGCTGCCCATGTTAGTGGTGTATTTAGCTTGTTTACATGTTCGATGTCATAATCAGGTGCTCTGTAACATAGTAAGAATCGAATTGTGATATTTAAGGATAGTTCACAGATAATGGTCTCAGGAAGAGCAAGCTCCTGGGTAACTTGGATATTTTTTAGATATAAGGACTTTTTATAGAAGATAGCAACACCACCTCCTCTACGAATTTCACGATCTGATCGGTAAACATGATAGTCTCTTACTGTGGTAATGGAATCAGGGAGAGATGTGTTGAGCCATGTTTCACAGACTAATATAATGTCGAATTTAGCCATATTTAGTAGGAGGAAAAATTCAGGTATTTTATTTACAAGGCTTCTTGCATTGAGTAGCTTGCATTTAAGGCCAGCAGTAGTTGGAATTGAGGTAGTTAGGGGCATGTGTGCCTAGTCTTGGGTGATGGTGGATTGGTTGAGGTAGGGTTGCGGTTGAAGGTTAAAGCTGAGTTGCGGGATGTGTGACTTACTTTTGATACAGTCAGCATGGTAGTCAATGTACAGGTCCTTCTCTCCATTGTCTAGACGTTTTTTGAGCTCAGTGCGGAGTACACAGGAGTGGGCACTTTGCTGTATGGTTAGGTCAGGGCGACAACGGAGGTTCTTATGGTTGGTGTTGGTTTTGGTGAGTGAATTTATAGTGTAAATGAATTTGCGTTTGCTTGATTCATTTTTGCAAATGACCCTGCAGAAGCGTGGGGTCACAGAGCCATCTGTGTTTTTGAGCTCTCGGCCAATGCGAGAAATGTCAAGTATTTCATCAGGGGAGATGGTTGATGCTTGATAATCACTGATGATGTTTCGGACAGTTGTGATGTCATCATTATCATTGATGCCCTCTAGACCAAATAAAATGGTGTTTGGACGTTTCCGTTCACGCTCAACAGCTTCTCTGATGAGGATTGGGATATCAATATTTGTCTGGGTTATGTTTTTTTGTGGATTGGGTTGTGGATTGGGTTGTGGTTGTTGGGTAGAGATGTGGTTTGTAGCTATTGGATGTTCAGGTTTTTTGCGTTGTGTCTTTTTTTGAGGTTGGATAATCTTTCTTTTAAGGCGTCCAGGGATGCTACTATGGTGTCAAGGGATGTTAATCGTGTTTCAATGGTATCGACTCTTTCCAACAGATCCAGTTTGGGTCTGCATGATTTGCAGAGATATGGAAACTCATTGCATGATTCTAGGTATTGAATCATTTGCTTGGGTAATCCCAAGCAGTCATGGTGAGCGTATTTGTTACACAGAGAACATTTGATGGAGTTTTCCTTATCCTTTAGAGTTTTGTAGCATTTAAGGCATGTGCAGGAGTCTTGTGGTTCATTGTTGGTTTGTTAAGATAGTACGTTGATTGAATTAATTAATGGAACAATTTTGGGTAATCAATATAGCCAATATCACACCAATCAATCTATTGCAGTAATCTCTCTAGTCAGATAATTTCCTAAGCAACGATCAACCTAATCAATTAATTACACTAACTACTAATCAATTAATTACACTAATCATTAGTCACACTGTTCAATTAAATTCACTAAATCACTGATTTTACTAATCAATTAAATTACATGAATCATGATCTTTTAAACTAGTCAATAATCACACTCTTTGCACTAAACACTCTAATCACAATAATCAATTAATACAATAAATCAATTAAACCATTAATAAAATATTTTATAGAAATTGATTATCTAATCATTGATGTAGGTGATGAGGTAGAAAAGTTGTAAGTTTTGAGGTAATGAATTAATGGGTGTTTGATTAAAGTAATGAGGTAGTATTGAGAGTCTTTAAGGAAAGGGTTGTTTGTTTTTCTAGCAGCTGTGATAGACTGGGTAAGAGGAATTTATTGCTCTGATTGCTGCTGTTATTACTCTGTAAACAAAAGGCTGTAACAGGATGTTCAAAGCACGCTGGGTTTTTGAAAGAGAGCAAAACTCTCTGAATTAAAACACTTTAACTACAATCAATATGTCTCTGAATAAGATTCTTTTGCAATAGTTTCCTAAAGTTCTTCAAGATGAGTAGTACTAAAAATACAGTCCAGAAATTTGGGTTAATTAATCCAATCCGTCCTTTACTTTTAAAGTTACTTCTAGTTGCAATACCTTTTTTTTAAACTAAATCTGACAGTCACTCCAGATCGTTAATCACAGTTTTCCTCCTTTGAGTCCCACTTTCCAAGGAAAATTCCACTGCAGAAATTTGAGTGATTCTAACCAAGACTAAGCATGCTGTTACGAGATCTTTCCTTTCTTTTTCACTTCTGTCTCAGCTGACTTACTGGTTTTGATTTAGCTATGCAGGCAATTCTCTTTTAGTTCAGATGGAGGGGTTTTCTTCGGGTCAGTCAAGGAGACTGTCCTCTCCTCTCAACAACTGAAGCATTCTTCTGCCGTCCAGGGTAACTTTTGGCTCCTAAGAGCCTCAGGGCTTTCTCCTCCCTCCTTGTTTCTCCCTGCCAGCTGTCCGATGTGGCTCCAGGGAAACTGTGTGGGGGATATTAATGGAAACGCGTTGTCTGGCGTGGAAGATACTTCTATCAGCTGTAGAAATGTGAATTTCACCATGCACAGTTTAATTACCTGGGATACTGAGTCTCCAATGAGGGCATGGAGATAGGCCTAGCCATTCTGGGCTGGCAGCCCCTCAGACCCGCAGACAGCCACAAAGCTTCTTGGGGTTCGCAAACTTCTACTGCCAATTTATCCCCTCCTTCACTAGGATTGCCAAACCCATGATGGACCTCCTAAAGACAGGGAGTCAGGAACAAAACCCCACCAAGGACAATCCCTACAGTGGGACTTAACCTGCAAAAAGCATTTGAAATGCTGAAAGAGCTGTTTGTAAAAGAACCAGTACTGAGGAATCCTGACCCTGAACAACCCTTTATCACTCAAGCAGATGCCAGTGACATGGCAGTGGGAGCAGTGTTACTCCAAAGAAACAACCAAGGAAGCCTACAGCCCTGTGCCTACACCTCCTGCAAGCTCTCAGGCACAGAGAGATGTTGGGCTGCATGGGAAAAAGGGGATTTCACAGTGAGATGGGCACTGTAAACCTGGCTTCACCTGCTGGAAGGGGGGCAGAGACCATTTGAAGTCTGGACCGACCATAAAAACCTGGAAGCCCTTAGCACCCCGCAAAAACTATCACCCAAACAAGTCCTATGGGCTCAATACTTCAACTGATTTGACTTCATGCTAAAACACATCCTGGGGGGTTCTGGCTGACACCCTCTCCCACATGCCCCAGTACAAATGTGAAAGGGAGGAGGTCATAAACACCATCACACACCCCGGCCCAAGTATCTGCCCAAGTAACCACCAGACAACAACACCATGATTGGCAAGACCAATCCACGGACAACCTAACTATGAAACTCAAAACCAAACAGCTAGCAGAACCTTGGTTCCAGGACAATCAACACACCTTGACAAAAAGAGATAACCTGGTGTGGCAGGGGACAAAACTCGATGTCCCAGAATCCCTATGCACCCTAGTTCTTAAGAGAAGCCACAACGCCAAACTGGTAGGCCACTTTGGGTTCTTAAAGATTTATACTTGGTGTTATTACCCGTAATCTCTAAAAATAATCCCAAACCCAAAACATATATTAAAGTCCTGTAATGCCTTCAACTTAACTTCACTGTTTTATTAGGCACAGGTTAAAGTCACAAAAGTAAATAATGAGACAAAAAGAAAACCAAAACAAACTGCATTGATGAGAGCTCCAAAGCAAGCCAAGATAATTAATCATACATTCCAGGAAGATAACCGAGGAGAGTCCATGGGAAGAACGCTAGCAAAGATAAACCTCTTTCAAAGTAAACACTAAACTTTGACTCCAGCAATTCTGACTACACAGTTACAAACTTATATACATAGCTCCTGGCTGCAAGCCACAAGGAGGATCATGGTAATCTCCTCCTGAGTAGACCTGGCTTTTTCCTGATCCTCTCCTCCCTGCGTGACCTACGATGGATAGGGCCTGGATCCACCTCTGATTGCTCAGCTGGCCTCTGCCCTTCCCCAGCCTCCTGCACCACACTCCCACTCCCTGTTGGCTGTTCTTCCTCTTCCTCAGAGTCAGTCTCCACCAGGGGCATTTCACTTGGCTTGGAGGCAGTTCTCATGGCCCAGCATAAAGAACGATGTGGACAGTTATGTGAAAAGTTGCACCATCTGTGCTGTGATGAAAAAACTACCAGGGAAACTCCCTGGACTGCTACAAAGGGTAGCAGAACTGATGAGGCCATGGGAGGAGATTGCAATGGACTTCATAGTGAAGTTGCCAAAAAGTGGGGGAAACATGGTGATCTAGACTGTAATAGACTTATTTTCCAAAAAGGTACATTTCATACCTTGCAACGGACTACCCTCAGCCTGCCAGTTAGCTAAGCTATTCTTGAAGCACATCTAGCACAGAGAATTATCTCAGACAGAGGGGTCCAATTCACAGCCAAATTTTGGAGGGAGCTCCTGCAGTCTGTTGGGTCATCCCAGGGTCTTAGCTCGGACTTTCATCCAAGCACCAATGGGAGGGGCAGAGAGATTGAATGCCATGATAGAGCAGTACATGAGGTGCTATGTGAATTATCAGCAGTCCAATTGGGCAGACCTCCTACCTTTCGCGGAGGTCACGTAAAATAATACTTTTACAGTAGCAAGGAGACTAGCTCCCTTCAAGGTAGTAAGAGGCATGGACTTCATCCCAATGCTTGAGGATCCAAGGGACCCCACTCCTCAATCAGCCTGACCAATTGGATGTCAACACTGAAAGCAACTTGGGAGAATGTCAAAAATGAATTGGCAAAAGTGACACAGACCTATAAGAGATAGGTGGACAAACACCGAGCCCTGCAATGACCATTCCACTTGGGGGAGAAGGTCGATCTCTCCACAAAATATTTGGAGGTTAAGACTCCTTAGCAAGAAATTGGGGCTAAAGTTCATGGGACCATTCCCCATAGAAAAGATCATCAACCCAGTCACAGTGCAATTGAGGTTGCCCTGATTTTAGGGAAAAAAAACCAGTATTCCATAGTAGCCTATTAAACCTGTGGTCAGATCAATGCTGAGGCCCCCACCTTGTGAGCCCCCAAGTCCCATAGTCATAGGAGGCTTAGCCCATTATGAGATGCAGCAAATCCTCAATCTGAGATGGCACAGGAGACAACTCCAATATTTAATCAAGTGGAAGACAACCCCTTATCAGAGGCATCATGGGTAAAGAGTAGGAACATCCAAGCCAATCACCTTGTAGAAAGGTTCCATGCAGAAAATCCAACCAAGTCTGGGGGTGATTCTGTTTGTGTTGTACAGGTCATCTTCAAGAAGTGAGGGGAGCTGCCCTAAGATTTGCAGGGAAATGATGAAAGAGTTAAATTTGACAGATATATGGAGAAGACTACATCTTGAGAAAAAACAGTTTACATTCTATTCAAAACCCCACCAAACATGGACACGGATAGATATGGCATGGATGAATGGGGAAATAGCAAACGAAATAAAAGAAGTGGAAATTTTGCCCAATGAATGGGCAGACCATAACCCAATACAGATAATATGGAAGGGTAGGGCAAAACCAAAGAAAAGGTGGACATTAAACACTCAATTAATAAAAGAGAAAGAATACATCAATAAATTAAAGGAGGAATTAATTTTTTTTATAAAAGAAAACGATAATGGAGAAACTACAAAACAAAATATATGGGATACAATGAAGGCGGTAATAAGAGGTATAACAATCTCTTATAATGCCAAGAGAAATAAGGAAAAATATTCCCAGCAAAATAATCTACAACAAAGAATTAAGGAGCTAGAAACTCTACTACAGAATACTCCAAAAGATACTGTTAAGTTTGGGTAATGAGAGGCTGAACCAGAGCATGAGTGCAACAAATACTTTATTATAACAATAAAGGACTGACCGTGCTTGCCAAGCCTGGAACTGGCTCGCAGCGATCAGCAACTGGTTGGACCCGCAGCCTGCTTTTATAGCTGGCTGCTGGGGAGAACCAACCAATGAGCGAGGGGGAAAACCGCCCCCGCAATGTGAACGGACCTGAGTGGGAACTCCTAGAGTTCCAGGGACATAACACCCCTTCCCCCAGATGCGAACACGCATAGTCTTTGAGGTAGGCAGGAGGTTTATGCTGGCGCCCAGAACGGCGCAGCTCTGGTGGGTTGTCTGTCAGTTCAGAGTCTGTAGGGAAGGCAGAATCGGTAGAGTGTCACTAACGCGCCCCTCGGTTCGGGTTGGCTCGGGACTCGTAGAGCTGGTCACTGGGGACGTGCTCCCGTTGACTGGTTCGGACTGGTCCGCCATCTGGGCGTCGCTGTCTGTGTCCGGATTCCCTGGAACGGCTGCTGGTGTAAGCAGGTCACTGGGATTGATGCTGATGTGGGGTTGATGCTGAGGCCTCGTTCCGGTTTGTAATTCTGGGTCACTGCTGACGAGGGTGCTGTGACGCCTTCGCAGCTGGTCTAGGTGCCTTCTCCATATTCGGCCGTCCTCCAGTCTGACTCGATATGACCTGGGTCCGGTGATGGCCACGATCTCGACCGGGATCCACAGAGGGTCTCCAGCGAAGTTCCTCGCGAATACGGGTTCCTGTAAGATAAAATGTCTAACCCCCGATGTGGAAGCGAGGGGAGAGTCAGGGCAGTAATGTGGGTGAAGTCTGTCCAACACAGTCCTCAAGCGCCTGCCCATCAGGAGCTCAGCTGGGGACTTATTGGTGACTGAGCACGGGGTTGAGTGCTGGCTCATCAGGAAACGCGAGAGTTTGTGGTGCCAGTCATCCTTGCTGAAACTAGCTAGGGCTTCTTTAGTGGTCCTAATGGCTCTTTCAGCCAATCCGTTACTGGCAGGATGAAATGGGGCCGTGAAGATGTGGCGGATGCCCAGGTTGGCAGCGAAACGGCTGAACTCGGCTGATGCGAACTGTGGGCCATTGTCGGAAACAATGGAGTCAGGCAGCCCGTGTGTTACAAACAGGCGAGTTAATACCTTGGTAATTGCTAGTGTGGTGGTCGTGGATAGTTGTGCCACGTCAATCCATTTAGAGTAGGAGTCCACGACCACTAGGAACATTTTCCCATGCAATGGGCCGGCTAGGTCGATGTGAATTCTGGACCACGGAGCGCTGGCGCTTTCCCACTTAGTAGGGGTGGCAATAGGAGGAGCTGGGCGGGATTCCTGGCAGGGATTGCAGGAGCTTACCCATCTGATGATGTCCTCGTCGAGGCCCGGCCACCATACGTAGCTGCGTGCTAATGCCTTCATTCTGACGATGCCAGGGTGCCCCTCGTGCAACGCCTCCAGAACTCGGGTACGCAGTGAGGTCGGGATGACCACTCGAGTGCCCCACAGCAGGCAGCCCTGCAAACTGGATAATTCCTGCAGGCGGGTCTTGAAGGGTGTAAATTTGTTTTCAACATCACCGCCCGGCCACCCCCTCCTCACCCAGTCCAGTACCTGGGCGATTGTTTTGTCTGCCTTGGTTTTGGCAGCAATGTCAAGGGCAGTGATGGGGAGGTCCAATTGGGTGACCTCAAAGATAGCATGGACAGGAGCAGGGTCTTCAGCTGGAGCCGGCAAGGGGCAGCGGCTGAGAGCGTCTGCGTGGGACAATGTTTTACCTGGGCGGTGTATGAGTCTATACGAGTATGCTGCTAGGAAAAGGGTCCATCTCGTCATTCTAGGAGAGAGGACTTGAGGGGTCTGTTTGTCCCCAGCTAGTAGACCCAGGAGAGGCTTATGATCCGTGACCAGCTCGAAAAAGTGGCCAAAGAGAAATTCGTGAAATTTCTTCACTGCTGCAACAGCTGCTAGAGCTTCCTTATCGATCTGGCTATAATTGCGCTCTGTTGCAGAGAGCGTCCTGGAGAAAAAAGCGATGGGAGCCTCGGAGCCATTGGGAAGCCTGTGGCTTAATACTGCCCCAATTCCAAAAGGGGATGCGTCTGCTGCTAGCACTAATGGAAGGTTGGGGTCGAACTGAATAAGGACCGCCTCAGACATGAGTAGTGATTTGACGGCGCGAAAAGCGGAGTCTTCTTTGTGACCCCAGTGCCAAGGCGATTTTTTATCCAACAGTCTGTGCAGGGGTTCTGCCACTGATGCTTTATGGGGCAGGAAGGACGGGTAAAAGTTCAATAGTCCCAAGAAGGCCTGCAGTTCAGTTTTGGAGGTTGGAGTGGGTGCCTCGTGAATTGCCTTAACCTTGGACTCCAGGGGGTGAATGCCTGAGGCGTCAATTTTATAACCCAGAAAGTCCACCTGTCTAGTGGCAATGGCACATTTTTCTTTTTTTAATTTGAGGCCATGCTGTCTGAACCTCTCTAATACTGCTCGAACTCTCTGGAAGAGTTGGGGTCTGTCCCTGGCAGAGACTAAGATGTCGTCGAAGTAGGGTACTACACCAGGGAGGCCCTGCAAAATCCGCTCCATGAGGGATTGAAAAATGCCTGGGGCAACACTTACGCCAAATTGAGACGCTTGCACCGGAAAGCACCCTGTGGGTGACAATGGTCTGGAGTTCCGCTGTTTGGCTGTCAACAGGGAACTGTTGATACGCTTGAGACATGTCCAATTTGGCAAAAATGCTGCCAGGTTCAAAAGTGTGTAATAAATGCTGAATGACGGGCACTGGGTAGCGCTAACTTGTAAAAACTTATTAATTGTGGTCTTGTAGTCTGAGCAAATTCTCAGGCTACCGTCTTTTGAGGGGTGTGACAATGGGCGTCTCCCATTTGGCGAAATCTGTTGGCTCAATGACCCCTTGTTTTAATAGTTTATCCAATTCTGCATCTAGTTTTGGCCGAATAGCGAATGGGACTCTCACGCGGTTTTAGCCTGATTGGGACTGCCTGGGGGTCGACTGAGAATGAGATAGGGTACCGTTATAACACCCCAGCTCATCGCTGAATACATCTGAGTAATCAGCGAATAAGGAGTCAGTGTCAGAGGTTGAGACAGCATGGACTCCTGTTAGCCCTAGGCCGAGATGGGGAAACCAATCGAGCCCCAAGAGTGTGGGGAGATTGCCGTTAACTACCACTAGAGGTAGGTGACCTTGAAAGCTCTAAAATTGACAAGGAACTTGCCTCTGCCGATTACAGGAATGACCTTCCCCTGGTAGTCCTTCAGGCTAAACTGGCACTTCTGGAGCCGGCTTGTTGATAGACTGGGCTGTAGCCTCTTGAGGGTGCTCCACGAGATAATTGAGAGCGCTGACCCTGTGTCAACCTCCATGCGACACGGTTTACCTTCTAACAAAATGGAGAGAGAGATTTTACTAATGGTATGGCAAGTGTGCTTTGCATGGTGGTGAGTGCGACAGTTCAATACTTGCCTCTGAGGTCCAGAATGTGAGAAGGGAGGGTGCCTTTGCGCCGAGTTTTGAGAGGCTTGACAGACTCTCGCGATGTGCCCCTTTGTGGCAGATGTTGCAGGTGGCTCCTTTGAATTTGCAGGCGGCCCTCGGATGAGATCCACCACAGGATAGGCACAGGGTGATGTGCTTGGGTGGACTGAGGTTTTCTTGCTTGGCTCCTACCTGCGGATGCCTGGCGTTGGTGAGGCGGTGGATGTCAGTTTCATCACTAGGGGCTTCCTCTACTACCACCTCCTCGGAGTGGACTGGAACTGTCGTTAGCTTGGAAGTTGGACCATGGATTTCGGTGGCTGAGTGTGCTGCCAGTTCTGCTGCCAGGGCCTCCTCGACGGCTTGTGCGAGGTTGAGGTCCTTCTTAGCAAGTAGGCGCCTTTGGAGGTGGAGATCCTTGACCCCACAGACTAGTTGATCGAGGAGCATGTCCTCCAGGTAGGTTCCAAATCCACAATGGAGTGCTGCGGTCCTGAGGGCGGCCATGTACTGGTTGATGGTCTCTTTGTCTGATTGCTTCCTCATACGGAAGGTGAATCGCCTGGCAATCTGTGAAGGTCTGGGAGAATAGTGGTTAGTAAGGATTTCTAACAGTTCAGACCATGGAACGTTTTTTAACTCACGTGGAGCCACGAGTGCTGTGGCAGTGTCAAAGACGATGGCTCCACAGTAGATTGGGAAATATGATTTTTTCCGGTGCTCCCCTGCATCAGCCAGCCCAATTGCGTCGATGTAATGGTTAAAGCGGTTCTTGTATGATTCCCACTTCTCCTCATCCGGTTTGAACACTGGGAAGACTGGATTGGAATTCATAGTGAGGAATCGGTTGTACAATCTGTGGACAAAATCTCTCTGGGGCAGCAGCAAAGGTTTCTAGTGCCTGTGGCAGGCAAGTGATTTCAGCTCTGGAGAGGCTTTTTCACAATCCTCTCTCTCTCTGGGCTAAACACGAGGTTAGGCTGCCAGCCGTTGGCAGCGTTTTGAAATTCGCGCCTGCGTGGGCGTCAGTGACTTGACTTACAGCACCGCGCTGTACTTTTTAGGTTTGAAATTCAAATGACAGCCGTTTGAATTTCGCGCCTAAAGAAACAGCGGCTGCGGCTCGCAGCGCTTCACTTTTCCTGTAGCTGGGCCAACAAGCGGCTACAGACGCTTCTCACTTTCGTTGCTGGCTGACCGCTTTCTCTGGCTGCGGATCAGCGTTCGCTTCTCGTTGCTTGCTGACCGCTTTCTCTGGCTGCGGATCAGCGTTGCTCTTATCGCCGGCCGATCGTTCTCTCTGGCTGCGGATCGGCGGCTAGTGACTCAGCGGTTGCATTGTGCTTCTGGTAGCCATCCCACCCTCGTCGCCAGTGTTAAGTTTGGGTAATGAGAGGCTGAACCAGAGCATGAGTGCAACAAATACTTTATTATAACAATAAAGGACTGACCGTGCTTGCCAAGCCTGGAACTGGCTCGCAGCGATCAGCAACTGGTTGGACCCCGCAGCCTGCTTTTATAGATGGCTGCTGGGGAGAACCAACCAATGAGCGAGGGGGGAAACCGCCCCCACAATGTGAACGGACCTGAGTGGGAACTCCTAGAGTTCCAGGGACATAACAGATACAAAACTGCAAAATCAGATAAATATAGCTAAACATAAATTGAATTTAATCGAACAAGAGAAAATGATTACAAATTTGAATTTGACTAGACAAACCTATTTTGAATATGCCAATAAGCCAGGAAGATGGCTATCTTATAAATTAAAAAGGAAGAAAGAAAAGAGAATGATATATCAGTTAATAGATAGCAAGGGAGATATATACCAGGAAATAGAACAGAAAAAAGAAATTATTCATAAATACTTTGAAGATTTATACAAAAACGAAGAGGTTAGTGAAGATAGAATAAGGAATTATTTAGATGAAGTTAAAGATAAGGTAATTGGGGAAGAAATGGCAGAACTATTAAATAAAGACATTACTGAATCGGAATTGAAATCAGCAATAGATAACCAGAAAAATAACAAAACTCCAGGCCCAGATGGAATCCCAGGGGAGCTCTATAAGGGAATAATAGAACAAATTGGACCATTTATGTTGGAAGTTTTTAATGACGTTTTACTAGCAGCCAGGATGCCGGACTCATGGAGGGGGGCATTGATTTCGTTGATCTTGAAGGAGGATACAGATCCTAGATATATAAACAATTATAGGCCGATTTTACTTCTAAATACTGATTATAAAATATTTTCTTCTATTATAGCAAACAGATTAAAAAGACTGCTAAACTTGTATATACATGAAGATCAAAACGGATTCCTTCCAGCTAGGCAAATAAAGAATAATCTAAGAATAGTATTAGACGTACTAGAATTTTATGAAGCCCACCCTGAGAGACAAGTAGCACTCATGTTTTTAGATGCAGAGAAAGCTTTTGATAATCTGAATTGGCAATTTTTAATTCAAAAAAATTATAATTTGAATCTGGGTACCAAATTTGAAAATATTATAACAACTATCTATGACACATAACAAGCTAATATAATAATAAACGGGGAACACATCCGCCCAATAAAGATAGAAAAAGGAGTGAGACAGGGCTGCCCACTCTCCCCACTGCTCTTCATATTATCATTAGAAACATTATTAACGCGAATTAGGCAAAATTCAGATATAAAGGGATTAACGGTTAAGAAAGAGGAATTTAAATTGCAAGCATTTGCGGATGACATGATCTTCTTTATTGAAGAACCAATAGATAGGGGACTAAAATTGATGAAAGAACTGGAGAATTT
This sequence comes from Pseudonaja textilis, assembly GCF_049901715.1. Classification (NCBI taxonomy): domain Eukaryota; kingdom Metazoa; phylum Chordata; class Lepidosauria; order Squamata; family Elapidae; genus Pseudonaja; species Pseudonaja textilis. Next base: position 121,031,974 of record NC_142008.1, on the reverse strand, counting down.
TGGAGCAGTAGCAGGACTTAAAATAAACAAGAAAAAAACTAAATTAATGACCAAAAATTTAACAGAAAAACAGAAAGTAGAATTAGAAGAAACAATGGAAATACAAGTGACAAAGAAAGTGAAATATCTAGGAATTTGGCTAACACCACACTGTAAGTCACTTAAAGAAAATAATTATGACAAATTGTTACATCAGGTAAAGAAAGATTTAGAATCATGGAGATAAACTTCAAATTTCACTATTAGGCTGGATTGCCACCATTAAAATGAACATTCTCCCCAAATTTCTATATTTATTCCAAACGATTCCAATTAAATTACACAAAAGTTCTTCAAAGAACTCAACAAAACAACCCTCAAATTTATTTGGCAAGGAAAAAACCCAGAATAAATGTAAAAGCAATGCAAGATACAAAGAGCAGAGGAGGGTTAGCAGTCCCAAACTGGGAGTTATATTATATGGCCACCTCATTAGTTTGGTTGAAGGACTGGGTGAAGTTAACTAATAAAAGAATATTATTTCTAGAAGGCCACGACTTACAAAGGGGGTGGTACGCATTCTTATGGGATATAGGAAAACCAGTCAAAAATATTTTCATAGCCATTTAATTAGAGACGCGCTACTAACAATTTGGAAGAAAATACGGAAAAAACATTACATAAAAATACCAATATGGATTTCAACAATGGAGGCAATGATTCACCCAAACAATTTGGAAATTACTAAAATGATTAAATATAAAGACTTATTGGACCCACAAGGAAATTTGAAATCGAGGCAGGAAATTCAGGACCAGGGACTAAAAATTGATCAATGGGTTTATCTTCAGATTCAAAGTAGGTACAAACAAGATAAGAAAAGAATTTGGAATTAACAACAAACTTCAACAATTAGATAAGATTTTATTAGGACCGGACAAAAAAAGCATAACAAAATTTTACAATTATTTACTAGAAACAGAATTAGAAGAAGAAATTGTAAAAGGGAATATGATTGCGTGGAGTCGGAATGTAGGACGTAGTATTACACTAGCAGAATGGGAAAAAGTTTGGGGCAGGAATAATAAGATCACAAAATCGGTAGCATACAAGGAAAATCTTTATAAAATGTTTTATAGATGGCATCTCCCTCCTTCGAGGCTAGCGAAGATGCACCCCAACATGAGTCCGTATTGTTGGAAATGTAAGAAAAAGAAGGAACCTTTTTCCATATGTGGTGGACATGCACAGAAACCCAAAATTATTGGAAGAAAATCCAAACTTGATTGGAAGAAATTACAAAAGAGCAGATCGAGTATAAACCAGAGTCCTTCCTACTAGGGATCTTTGACAAACAAATTTCCAAAAAAGCTAAATATATAACAATACATATATTAACTGCGGCCAGATTAGCCTTTGCACAATACTGGAAACAACATCAAATTCCATCAGATGAAGCGATTATTGATAAAATTTCAAAATGCGCAGAAATGGACAAACTGACTCTGGCACTAAAAAACAAAGATTCTTCACAATATTATGATAGTTGGAATTGTTGGTATAATTGGATTAATCATAGATAAATTATATATCATAAGGCATAAGAGAAAAGTTTTAACTGATAATAATGAGATAGTGATATATGTATAGAATAGGTGTATATATGACATAAACCAAAGGCTATTAAAAAAAAAAAAAGATCTTGCAAACTGTAAAATAAGAATGTTTTTTAATTTTCTTTCTTTCTTTTTCTTTCTTTTTCCTTGCTTTTCAATCTTTTCTTTTCTTTCTTTTCTTCTTTCTTTTTTTTTTCTTTCATTTATTTGAATATGTATTGTTGGCTGTTTTTAACTGTTAAAACTAATAAATTGTTTTTTTTTTTAAAAAGAAGTGAGGGGAGCTGAATGTCAACTCATAAAACATTTTGTATACATATTTTATAGTTGACAACAGAAAGAAGGGGGGAGTTTCAAAGAGCAAGCAGCAGGGTAAATTAAAAGTACATTCCATTCATACTTTTTTGCTGATTAGATGGCTGAAGCTTCTGCTGCAAAAAAATCTAATTGGAGAGCATGATTGATGACTCTTGGCTATGGATGTTTTTCATTGGATGATACAGCCAGGGGTGGGGGAAAAGTAGGATCAAGGGCGACAGTGAATTACGTATCTCAGAGTTGGCTACACCCAGGTTAGCGCTGGATGTAGAATGTTACCTTCAAATAAATCCTCTTTAGTTTGGGGAGTGTGGCTCAAGGCTTATGATTTAATCGGAGTAACTGCTGGAACCTTGACAATTTATTTGAAAGTAACATTCTATGTCTGACATTTACCTGGGCATAGCCAACTCTGAGATATGTAATTCACTGTCACCCTTGATCCTGCTTTTTGCCACCCCACTGGGTGTATCATCCAATGAAAAAAGTCCAACACACCTCAGTCATACTCTCCAATTAGATTTTTGTGCAGCAGAAGCTTCAGTCATCTAATCAATGTTTGAAGAGAATATGAATGGGAATGTACTTTCCACTCTGCCATCTGCTCTCCCCACCCTTTTTTTTGTTGTCAACTATAAAATGTGTAAACAAAATGTTTTATGAGTTGACAGCCATAATCTTTCAACTTTAATTTTCTGACCTTGAATTATTATTATTAAATTATTATTACTACCCTTCTTTTTGTTGTCAACTATAAAAGGTGTAAACAAAATGTTTTATGAGTTGACAGCCATAATCTTTCAACTTTGATTTTCTGACCTTGAATTGTTATTATTAAATTATTATTATTACTCTCCCTGGCTCAAGGTTGACTCAAGTTTCCATCCTTCCAAAGTTGGTAAGATGAGGACCCACTGTTGGTGCCAATATGCTGACTCTGTAAACTGCTTGGAGAGAGCTGTACAAGCACTATAAAGTGGTATATAAGTCTAATAACTACTGCTATTGCTATGAGGCCACATGCATGGCTATTTACAGGCTACTCCTGTGCACTGGTTATCAGTATTTAGCAATATCTTACCTCCCAACAGAAGAAGACAAGAAGCTCTTGTTTGGTGATGGCTAAGGGCACTAAACAACAAGGCCCTCCTTATTCCCCAGGACAGCATGCAGCCCATCACAACATTCAAATCCCATAGACCAGTTCAGAAAACCTGCTATTCACTTAACATCTACTCCAGAATGCCTGGAGAGAGGAATGTATTGTGCGAGGTATCTTCTTGTGGTCTGACCATTATTTGATATTTAGCAATATCATACCTCTGCACAGTAGAAGACAAGAAGGTCTTGTTTGGCTATGGCTATGGCTAAGCACACTGAACAACAAGACCCTCCCCATTCACCAGGACAATGTGCAGCCCATCACAACATTCAAATCCTATAGACCAGTTCAGAAAACCAGCTATTCACTTAACATATATTCTAGAATGCCTGGAGAGAGGAATGTATTGTGAAAGTATCTTCTTGTGGTCTGGCCATTAATGATCCCTTTGGCCAAATCACTTAGTTTTCACCTGCCTAGCTTTGTCTAGTCAAAATTGAACAGAATTAGGTGTGATAGTGGAAGATGTCCCTCTGCCCTGTATCAGTGGGGATGGCAATATTCCCCTTGTTGCAATAGCGGTGCTGTATTCTGACCTTGAATTATTATTATTTTTATTATATTACTCTCACCAGGCTCAAGGTTGACTCAGCCTTCCATCCATCAGAGGTGGGTAAAATGAGGACCCAGAATAGTTGGGCATGATATCCTGATTCTGTAAACCACTTAGAGAGAGCTATTAAAGCACTGGGAAATGGTATATAAGCCTGAGTGCTATGGCTGTTGTTCTTATTTGATGGATTGGTAGCTAGAGAGCAGTTGCTTAGAGAAAAAGAGCAGGATCAGATTAAATAGGAATGTGGGAAACTCACCCACCAGAATTCTTGGGGCAGATTTTTCTTGTTTTTTTTCTATCTCTTTTGCCTACTTTTTTGAAAGGTAGTCCAGACAAGAAATACACCTAGATGAACTAATTCTATTTTATTGTAAGGCTACATTAATAGTATCCTGCAACTCTAGATTAACATTTCTCCCCAATTGACTTTATGGGCCAAGACACTATGGAAGGTCCTTCTCAGGACCCTTGAACACCAGGTTCCTTCCTTCAACTCATCTGTCTTCTTACTTCTACTTTATAACATAAGGCACAATCTTGAGTCAGATGTTCTCAGATAACACACAATACCTTGTAGCAAATACACTCTTTGAACCATATCCTGTGGTTTGTCTTCCTTTTAGCATCAAATTCAGATGCCATAAATCAACTTATTGGTGAATGACAAGCGTTGTATCACCTCCTACAGCTAAAGTGGCAGGGAAGCTGTGAAGGTGATCACCCCAGCCTTGAAGTTCTCCAGAGGGGCGATAATAGCCCATTCTTTATCTGGAAAAATGAGGCTGTGGCCACTGTTCATCATCTTCATCCTCTCACTTTTAAGTACGTATTTACTCTTCACTATTTTAGATTAGATTAGATTAGATTAGATTAGATTAGATTAGATTAGATTAGAGTTTTGACTGGCCATATCTTGAGCTGTTTGGGTTCCTTGAGATATGGTAGAAAAAGGTCTGCAAGGAATTTCAAGGAACAATATTGGATGCAATTAGCTGGAATAGAGTTTCCTTGTGCGCTTGTGTGTTCAGTTTGCTTGGTGGAGGACATGATGGAAAGAATATACAACTGGGAAGGAATTTTTGCAGGTTACCCCTCATAGTTAGCATTGATGTATGCAGAGTCCAAGAAAGTAGGTGCAAGCAGGACTAGGGCTATTCCTGAAAAGACAGAAAAGGACCTACTTGTCCATCTCTCTAACTAAACTCATGCCTTCTCCATTATTTTCTGTCCAGGAGGAAGCACAGGGCAGTCCGTGAACCAAACACCTGGCATTCTAACTGTTACTGAAGGAAAACCTGTCTCTCTCAATTGTTTCTTTGAAGCCCAATCCGATAGCATAAATTTCCCATTCTGGTACATTCAGCATGGTAGTCAGTCTCCAGAGCTCTTGTTGAATGAAATTGACAACAAGAACCAAGGTTTCCAGGCAATTCATCATAAAAACAGTAAAAAGGGGACTTTCAACACAAAGAAACAAGCCACCCAGTTAAAAGACTCTGCTGTCTACTTCTGTGCCTTCAGAGACACACAATGAGAGGATTCCAAAGGGGAGCCAATCAAAAACAGGAGAAAAAGTATTAAGAGCTATTTTTTTCAATTGTTCCTATGAATCAGTTTATTGTCCCATTTTGCACACACTGGTACATTCAGAACCCCAGTCAGTCTCCAGAGCTGTGGTTGATATAGTATAAAGATGATGTCCAATGCTACTCAGCATGAGGGAAAGAAAAGTGGGACTTACAATTAAGAACAGCTGTGATGGCACAGTGGTTAGTATGCAGTTTCATAGGCTACTTCTGCTAACTGCCAATTGCTGGCAGTGTAGAAGTTTGATTCTCACCAGCTCAACATTGACTCATCCTTCCATCCTTCCAAGGTCAGTAAAATGAGAACTCAGATTGTTGAGGGCAATACACTGACTCTGTAAACCACTTAGAGAGGGCTGTGAAAGCATTGTGAAGTGGTATATAAGTCTAAGTGCTATTGCTACAATGTAGTGAAAGATTCCAGACAGCTGAAGGATTCTGCTGTCTGTTTCTATGCCACCAAAGACACAATGAGAAGAAGCAGAAAGAGAGCCAATAAAAAACAGGAGAAAAGAATTTAGAGGAGAGATGGGGAAATTTGCCTTTATTGCACATGGCCTTGGAAATTCTTCTCAAGGCTGAAAACAGCTCCTGATCGCCTTGTCCACCATACCAGCTGGGCCAGACAAATAGTGTTTTATTGCCAATTGAACCGAACATGCTATATAATCAGCATTTTCTTTCTTTCTTTTTTCCTCCTGATATTCTACAATCTGGCTTCCCTGGGACATTATTCCTCCGTGGGATGGAATAAAAGAAAATGTTGCCTAATCTCTGGAAACACTTGTCTCCTTAGGTATTTAGGGAAGGTTTTCATATCATTTAGGTGATAAAGCTGTAAGTTGGTTATGCAGAAGAACTTTGAATGTAGGGAATTCATCTTTCCATTTTCACCAGTTCTGACTCTAAAATGACCAATTCCAACTTTCATTTCATATTATGCAGATTCTCTCTCTCTCTCTCTCCTTCCCTTTCTCTCTCTTTCTCATCTAGTTATAATCTCTATTCCCGCTTTTTCATCTCTCCAACATGGTTAGAAATCACCTTCAACATTTGAACTTGGCTGCTTTCTTACATCTGCTTTAAGACACAGGGTGGCAATCTTGAGCCAACATGAGTCTTACCAACTGACAAACATGTTATCTTCTTTAGCACATATGCTCTATGAACCATATTCTGTGGTTTCTCTTCCTTTTTGCCACTGAGTGTGAATGGCAACAGCCAAGTTATTTGTGAAGGGAAAGAGCTGTAGAACCTCTTATAGCAAAGGGAACGTCTGGAAGTGACTACACCAACTTGGAAGTCCTCCAAAGAATATTTTTTGAGGGTAGTACTGCATTATTCACCTGGAAAAATGTGGCTGAGGTTTCTGCTCATCATCACCATCACCATTTCACTTTTAAGTGAGTATTTTTTCACAATGTTAGACTACAATTTTCAATCAGGCATAACTTCTGTTGTCTAGGTTCCTTGAAATCAGGTAAAATAGAATCTCCTGGAAGATTTCTGGGAAATTGGTTATCTGCAAGGAATTGCAAGGATAAGAACAGACATATTTAATTGAAAAGATGATTGTGTGTGTGTGTGTGTGTGTTCAGTGTGTCTCGTGGTGAGCATGATGGAAAGAATACAAAACTGGAAAGGTAGTTTTTCCAGATCTCAAAATTAGCATTGATGATGTGCAAACACTAAGAAAATGTGTCCAAGCAGAAGCCGGGTTACTTCTGAAAAGTGGGATAAATATCTACCTCTCCAAATAATGTCATATCTTCTCTATTATTTTCTGTCCAGGAGGAAGTGCAGAACAGACAGTGAAGCAAGCATCTGGCACTGTGACTGTTACTGAAGGACAAGCTGTTTCTTTGCGTTGTTCCTATGAAGCACAGTATAGTATTTACACATACTGGTACATTCAGCACCCTGGTCAGCCTCTGAAGCTCTTGTTGACTGAGTATGAAAATTATGGCCAAGGATTCCATGCTACCCACCACAAAAGAGATAAAAATGGGACTTACAATTTAGAGAAAGAGGCTAGTCAGCTGAAGGACTCTGCTGTCTACTTCTGTGCCATCAGAGACACAATGAGAGAAAGCAGAAGGGTAGCCAATCAAAAACAGGAGATAAGAGTTAAGAGTAGAGACAAAGGAAATTTGCATTTGTGGCACTTGCACTTCAAAATTCTTTTCAAGAATCAAAATAACTCCTTGTCCATCATACCAGCCAGGCCAGAGAAAAAGTGTTTTGTTGCCAATTGAACTGAAACTACTATAATCCTCATTTCTTTTCTTTCTTGTTTCTTTCTGATGTTCTGCAATTTATTTTACCTGTGACATTATTCCTCTGACATTTTGAAGACTTTTAAGAGACTCTCTTCTGCTTGTTGATTGAGCTTCCCAGAAATTTGAGAATTGGGAGTAACAAGGTTTTATTACTATTATTATATATACAGTAATATGAAACCACATCTTCTGGGTTTTACTGGTGTTGATTTTCATTTTCCCACAAATTCAGAGTGTTGTAAAATATTCGTATGGTCTATGTTTGGATCCATGTAATATGGTGCATTGACAGATGGAAATTTTGTCAGTGTGCAGATTTTCTAAGTGCCATCAAAGATTGTTCTTTTTTTAAAAAAAACATACACATACAAAACATAAAAACATCTTCCATTTTATATACATACAGTGTGTCAGTTGGTTACATATCTTTTGTTCTGTCCTTTTGTAGTCATTTATTCACAATTTATATCAGTCTTCACATTGTCGAACTAACATATGCTTATATACTTATCAGTTATTAATCATCCATGACTAAACTATTTATTCCATCATTTTATACGAGATGTTCCAAGTTTTCTCTTAAAATTTTTGTTACACTTTCAACCAATGGTTATATATATCTATATCATGTTTTATATCAGTCTATTAAATTTCTATCACAAAATTATGAAGTTTATTACATTACCATGCGTTTTTATCCAACCATTGGTAAATCAAGTCCCATATCATATAAAATTGCTTGTTTTCTTGTTCTCTAATTTCAAAAGTCAGTTTATTCATTATGGTAGAGTCCATAATTTTTTTGATAACTTCCTCCTGCATAGGTATTTTGTCATTTTTCTACTTCTTTGTAAATACAATTCTAGCCGCTGTTAAAACATTTCCAATCAAATATTTCAGTTCTTTATTGGATATGTCCAGTATGATCCCCAATAAAAAGATCTCTGGTTTAAAGTCTATATGTTGTTTTATCATTTTTTCCAACCATGTGTGGAATTTAGTCCAATATTTCTTCATGTCTGAATATGTCCACCACATATGGTAATATGAACCAGGTATCTGATGACATTTTTAGCATTTATCAGATTTATTCTTGAACATTCTCGCAAGTCTTGTCAGGGGGAAAGTGCCAGACCATCAAAGATTATTTACTAAATCAAATGTCCTGGTAATTGCCTGAACTACTACTGTCTGTCTGTCTGTCTGTCTGTCTGTCTGTCTGTCTGTCTGTCTCACTATCTGTCTCTCTATCTCTCTCTTTCTTTCTCTCTGTGTGTCTCTCTCTCTCCTATTTATCCTCCCAGTTCACTCTCCCTTCTCCTGGACAACAATGTCTTTTTCACCTACAACACTTAGATTCTTCCTTTAAAGGAGAGGTTTCCTTATACCTACTTTAGAACACGTGGTGGCAATCTTGATTCAACATGAGCTTTGCCAGTTGACACATATGATATCCTCCATAGCACATATGCTCATTGAATCATATCCTGTGGTTTGTCTTCCTTTTGCCACCAAATTTACATATGAAAAGCCCATCCTTTTGTGAAAGGAAAGTGCTGTTCAGTCTTGGAGTCTCTTTTAGACCAAAGCTGGCAGGGAAGCTCTGAATGTGAGTTTTGAAATCATCCTAAGAATTTTTTGAGGATAACACATCCATTCTTTTTGAGGGTAGCACAGCCACATTAGGAAAAAAAAATGTGGCACTTCCTTGTGTTCATCATCACCATCATTTCACTTTTAAGTAAGTATTTATTTGTCCACAGTGATTAAATATAGTCTTTGGCTGGGCATATCTTGACTTATTTGGATTCCTTGAAATCAGGTAGAATAAGATACTTTGGAAAGTATCTGTGTGATTGTCAATAGAGTTTTGCAGGGAATATGAATGACAGAAATATTCAGGTGTATTGAAATTTCTATGTGCATACAGATTCAGTGTGGTTGATGGTGGGCATGATGGAAAGGATATACAATTGGGAAGGAATTTCTCCAGGATAATGCTCATAATTATGTTTGCAGGCAGTAAGAAAGTAGGTCCAAGCAGCAGTGAGGTTGTTTCACAGATGAGACAGAAAGATCTACTCATCCACCTCTCCAATTAACCCTATGCCTTCTCCATTATTTTCTGTCCAAGAGGAAGTACCGCACAGTCAGTGAAGCAAATAAACTGTTGCTGAAGGAAAACACCTGCCTCTCTGTTGTTCTTATGAAATACAATTTAGTAGCACAGTTTTTATGTACTGGTACATTCAATGCCCTGGTCAGCCTCCAAAGCTCTTGTTGAGAGGATATGGCAATGTCCAAGGGTTTCATGCTATTCATCATGCAGGAAAGAAAAATGGGACTTACAACTTAGAGAAAGATGCCAGTCAACCGAAGGACTCTGCTGTCTATTTCTGTACCCTCAGAGACACCATGAGATCATGAAGAAGGGGAGCCAGTCAAAAACAGGAGCAAAGAATTAAACATAGGGACAGAGGAATTTTGCATTTCTGGCACTTGCACTTCAAAATTCTTCTCAAGGCTGAAAATATATCCTGATCTCCTTGTCCACAACATCAGTGGGGCCAGAGATTTAGTCTGTCTTTTTCTTTCTTTCTTTCTTTCTTTCTTTCTTTCTTTCTTTCTTTCTTTCTTTCTTTCTTTCTTTCTTTCTTTCTTTCTTTCTCACTTTAAAATTCTTGAAAAGGTGAAAAGTGATCCTAATCTCCTTATAGAGCCAGAGGTATTGTTTTATTGCCCATTGAATTGAATCTGCTGTCATCCTCATTTTTAAAAAATATATATATGCAGATTTGTCTTCATCTTGAACAAGACCAATGACTGTTGTATCATTTGCAGATTTCAGTACTTTAACAGTGGTATCCTTTGAGAGGCAATGTTAGGTTTTGAGAGAAAAGAGCAATGAAAGAGCACACAGCCCTGGAGTTGTACCTGTGCTAATTATACAGGTATCTGATGTGATTTTGCCTAGCTTCATCTGCTGCTTCCTATCAGTTAGAAATCTTATGATCCACTTACAAGTGTGGTCAGGCACAGCTAGTTGTGTTAATTTAGTGAGAAGAATATCTGGAAGGATGGAATTGAATATATGAGTAATTGGCAATATAATATATGAGTAATGAATAAACTGGGGTACCCTTAGCACTCTCTGAGCTTGGTTGTTTTCTTGCAGATGTTTCACTGCCCAAACTAGGTAACATAATCAGTGCTAATGATTATGATGTCACCTAGTTTGCATAATGAAACATTTGCAAGAAAACAAGCAAGCTCAGAGAGCACCCAGGACCCATCATGTCTACCGTGAGTGACATATATTCACTTTTATTAATGAGTGAACTATTGGCCAGGAATCTAAAGAACACAAACAAAAGGATCCAGGTGAAAAAAAGGTTGTGTATGTGGGTTCATTGTTTTTGGTGGTGGGCATGATGCAAAGAATAAAAAACTGGGAAGGAATTGGTCCTGGGTAGCCCTCATAATTGGTCTAAATGTTTGAGACATCAAGAAAATAGGTCCAAGCAGCACCATGGTTATTTCACAAAAGAGGGAGAAGAATGTACTTGTCCATCCCTCCAACTAACCTCATGCCTTCTCCATTATGTTCTCTCCAGGAGGAAGCACAGGACAGTCGGTGAAGCAAATATCTGGCATTGCAACTGTTGCTGAAGGACAAACCATCTCTCTCAATTGTTCCTATGAAGTACAGTATAGTGGCATGAATTACCCCTTCTGGTACATTCAGTATCCTGGTCAGCCTCTGAAGCTCTTGTTGACCAGGTTTAACAACAGTGTCCTAGGATTCCAGGCTACTCAACTTGAAAATGATAAAAAAGGGACTTTCAACATGCAGAAACAAGCCATCCAATTGCATGACTCTGCTGTTTACTTCTGTGCTTTCACAGACACAACGAGTGAAAGAAGAGAGGGAGCCAATCAAAAACAGGAGGAAAAAAATTAAAAGCAGAGACAGGACAATTTTGCAATAGTCAAGGAGTTGGGCCACTTGTACACACAGAATTCTTCTCAAAGCTGAAAATTTATCTTGGCCATTTTATCCACAATATCAGTGTGGCCAGAGGGGGGAAATTCTGCTATAAAACAACTCATTGTTTTTCTTCTTTCTGAGATGCTTCAGAAAGTATCTCAGAAACTGCTGATGTGATATGATAGCAATATTCCACTCTTTGAGGGGCTGCCACAAAGAAGAGGGGGTCAACTGTAAGGTCTGGTTGTTATGTCCCTGGGACTAACACAAGTTCTCTATCAGGTCCGTCCATCCGGTGGGGGCGTTTGTAACCCCCATTGGCTGGCTCCTTCGACAGCTGGCTATAAAAGCGGCTGCTAGGTCGAGCCAGTCGCTGTTCACTAGCTAGTCTGCTGTTAGCTGCAGACGCCGACAGCCCCTTTATTCCCTTGAATAAAGCGTGTTACAGAATGCTCTGGTGTGGCCTCCTTTTCTTCGAACTTAACATTGGCGACGAGGATGGGATGTGGCCAAACAGCAGCAACTAACAAGAGCTGAATCACACACCAAAACGCTGAACTGTAGTGCGGCCGCTGAGAGCTCGGTCAGTTGTGAACTGCGGAAGTGAAAGCAGAGCGTGTAGCTGCTCGTTAAAAGCTACGTGAAAGTAGGGCACTGAAAACCTCAGCCACCCAGCATTGAGCACAGAATCCAACCGTCAGCAGTTCGGATTCTGCTGTTAGCGTAAGTTCCGGTGCTGCACTCACAGCCGCCAGGATACAATTAGGCGCGCATTTTGAATAGCTGTCAGCACGGGGCTACAGCCATACGCCTACGCCCTTGTAAGGGCGCAATTTTCAAACTGAAGTCAGTTATGGCTATACAGCCATAGCCACATAGAGCGTGTAACCCAGAGAGATCCTATAGAGCTGAAGCAGCACTGCGTACTGCAGCTGCCACACTTATCAGGCCATTGCATTCCTAGTGAGATTGGTCAGTCTACAACAGACTGAACTTCAACATGAATTCAAATCCAGCATTTCCACCATTCAAGCCAGATGAAGACAAGTGGGACTCTTACAGGAACCGCTTCAATCACTACATTGACGCCATCGGTCTGGCACGATGCTACAGAGAACAGGAAGAAGTCGTACTTCCTGAGTTACTGCGGGGCCACAGTATTCGATACCGCCACAGCATTATTCGCCCCCAGAGAATTGAAGAACGTCCCTTGGTCCGAGCTGTTGGAGACACTCTCCAATCATTACTCCCCAAAGCCATCACAGATAGCGAGACGCTTCGCCTTTCGTATGAGGAAGCAAGCAGATGGGGAATCTGTCAATCAGTATATGGCCGCTTTGAGAACCGCAGCACTCCACTGCGAATTCAGAAATTACCTAGACGATATGCTTGTGGATCAACTGCGTCTGTGGAGTCAGAGATATAAAATTACAGAGGCGCTTGCTGGCCAGGAAAGACCTCAACCTCACTCAGGCAATCGAAGAAGCTTTGGCAACAGAACTAGCAACTCAGTCGGCCGCTGAAATTCAAGGTAGCGCAACCAAAGCTAACCCAAGTCACTGTCCACTCCGAGGAAGTGGTAAGCGAAGAAGACTCCATCGAGCACTCAGAGGTCCATCGCCTCAAACCCTTCAAACAGCCTCAGGTAGGAGCTAGACTAAAAACAGCAGCACACCTAAACACAACCTGTTGTGCCTCTCCTGCGGGGGTCCCATGCAAGAACAACTTGCAGGTTTAGGAACGCCACCTGCAACAATTGCAGCAAGAAGGGCCACATCGCCAGGCCTGCCAGGCAACACACACAGCTCCACAAAGGTCATCATCCTTTCACTCTCCTTCCGAGCCACCCAGGCAAGTAGAAAATTGTTATACGTGTTACCAGGCTAACCATACCTTTTGACCCCTAATAAAATCACACTTTCTATCCATCTAGAAGGTAAACCCTGCCTTATGGAAGTCGACACCGGTCAGCGCTCTCGATCATCTCGTGGAGCACGCTCAAGAAAATACGACCTACCCTGTCCAGGAAGCAGCTCCAGAGAAGTCGCCCACCTTGAGGGATTATCAAGGAAGAATATTCCAGTACTCGGAACAGGCAAGTTCCTTGTTAGATTCAAACCTTTAAAGGCCATCTGCCTTAGTGGTGGTGGATGGTGCCCTCCCTAGCCTTTGGGGTTGGATTGGTTCCCCTATCTCGGCCTTAGCTTAACGGAGTACATGCTGTCTCACCTTCCGATATCGACACCCTATTTTCAGATTATGCTGATGTATTCAGCAATGAATTGGGCTGTTACAACGGTACGCCCATTTCTTTTTCAGTGGACCCAAGCTGTCCCCATCCGCTGAAACCACGGAGAGTACCATTTGCTCTGCGCTCTAAGCTGGATGCAGAACTAGATAAATTGCTTAAGCAAGGGGTGATCGAGCCCACAGATTTTGCTAAATGGGAGACTCTAATTGTCACACCCTTAAAAGATGGCAGTATAAGAATGTGTTCTGTCTACAAGACCACAATCAACCGCTATCTACAGACTAGCGCATATCCAGTCCCAGTAATCCAACACTTACTACACACATTTGAACTGGGAACCATATTTGCCAAATTGGATATGTCACAGGCATACCAGCAATTTCCTGTGGATAACCAAACGCCGAATTGCAAACAATTGTCACCCACAGAGGGGCATTTCATGCAAGAGCTTCCAATTTGGCGTTAGCGCCGCCCAGGTATTTTCCAGTCATTAATGGAACGGATACTGCAAGGCCTCCTGGCGTAGTTCCGTACTTTTGATGACATCTTGGTTTCAGCCAGGGACAGACCCCAACTTTTCTCAGAGTCAGAGCGGTATTGATAGGTTTAGGCAGCATGGCCTCAAACTAAAAAGGGAAAATGTGCCATCGCCACTAAGCAGGTGGACTTTCTTGGGTATAAAATAGACGCCTCAGGCATCCACCCGGTGGAGTCCAAGGTCAAAGCCATTCACGAGGCACCCACTCCTTCTTCCAAGTCAGAATTACAAGCCTTCCTGGGTCTGCTAAATTTCTATGCGCTGTTCCTACCCCACAAGGCATCAGTAGCCGAACCGCTGCATAGACTTCTAGACAAAAACACTCCATGGCATTGGGGACCCAAAGAGGAACACGCTTTTAAGGCAGTCAAAACGCTAATCACTTCAGACGCTGTCCTAATTCAATTCGACCAGCGCCCTCTAGTCTTAGCTGCAGATGCCTCACCTTTTGGAATTGGGGCTGTTTTAAGCCACAGACTCTAACGGCACCGAAGCTCCAATCGCATTCTTTTTCGAACCCTGTCAACAACCGAGCGTAACTATAGCCAAATCGACAAAGAGGCCCTAGCCGCCGTTGCTGCGGTCAAAAAATTCCATGAATTTCTTTTTGGGCACAATTTTGAACTTGTCACAGATCACAAACCTCTGTTGGGACTCCTCTCAGGAGAAAAACAAACACCGCAAGTCTTGTCTCCCAGGATGACTAGGTGGACCTTATTCCTGGCGGCTTACTCGCATAAACTGGTTCACCGCCCAGGAAAAAACCTTAGCCACGCCGATGCTCTCAGCCGCTGCCTGCCAGCACCCGTGGGAGGACCCGGCCCCAGTCCATGCAATTTTTGATGCCAGTGAGTTTAACATCCCAGTCACCGCCGGTGACATAGCTCTCCACCCAAGAAAGACAAACTTATCGCCCAGGTCCTGGACTGGGTACGGAGGGGGTGGCCGGGCAGTAATCTGTCAACTGATTTCTCACTGTTTAAAACCCGCCAGCAGGAACTTTCCAGTTTACAGGGCTGCCTACTATGGGGGACCAGAGTGGTCATTCCAAACCGCT
Organism: Pseudonaja textilis; assembly: GCF_049901715.1. NCBI lineage: Eukaryota > Metazoa > Chordata > Lepidosauria > Squamata > Elapidae > Pseudonaja > Pseudonaja textilis. The sequence goes on along the minus strand of NC_142008.1, from coordinate 121,016,644 downwards.
GCGTACGCCCGTCCTGAAAGCTGCTACACGAGGGGCACCCCGGCATCGCCTGGATGAAAGCATTGGCTCGGAGTTATGTATGGTGGCCCGGCATGGACGACGAAATCGCGAAATGGGTAAGCTACTGCCGCCCCTGCCAAGAATCGAGGCCAGCACCACCGATTGCTTCCCCAACCAAATGGGAGAGTGCCAACGCACCGTGGTCACGATTGCACATTGACCTGGCAGGTCCCTTCCACGGCAAGACTTTCTTAGTGGTCGTGGATTCATTCTCCAAATGGATAGATGTGGCCCTCCTACTCACAACTACCACCCGAGCAGTTGCCCAGGCTCTGACCCGCTTATTTGTTACACATGGTCTACCTGACACCATAGTCTCAGATAATGGCCCCCAATTTGCCTCCACAGAATTCAGCCGGTATGTCACCAACCTGGGCATCCGGCATATCCTAACGGCTCCCTTTCACCCTGCCAGCAATGGGTTGGCAGAGAGAGCCATTAGGACAGCGAAAGAAGCATTGGCAAGATTCACTCAAGATGACTGGCACTCCAGACTCTCTCGTTTTCTTTTAAGCCAACACTGACCCCTTGTACTGTCACAAACAAATCCCCTGCCGAGTTACTGATGGGCAGACGCTTAAGGACAGTATTAGATAGACTGCATCCCCACTACTGCCCTGACACACCAATTGGTTCTAACAGTAGGGTCAGGAGTTTTATGTTACAGGACCAAGTGTTCGCCAGAAATTACGCAGGCGATCCACTGTGGGTGCCCGGAAAGATCGTGGCCATCACTGGCCCAAGATCATATCGCGTCCAGCTAGAGGATGGTCGATATGGCGGAGGCATCTGGACCAGATAAGAAGTCGCCAGAGCGAACATGCCAACGCTGATCCAGGGACTCCGTGACTGTCCAATCGCCGTCCGAATCCCAGCTGTGACCTCCAGAGTGACCAGTCATCACCAGCCGAGCCAAGAGAACGGACGGTAGACCGGGACTGTCCTACAGAGGCGTCAGCCGTTCCAACCAGCGACACCACCGGGTTGTGTGACAATGACAATTTAACAATCCAACCCGGGGGCTGTGACCATTCCCATACGCCAGACCGGGCCCCAGTTCGATCCGAGGGTCCAGCAGAGCCAGTTCCGACTCCCAGAACTCCATGCCACCTTGTGTCTCGCCAGAACTGCGCCGGTCTGGATGCTCGCACAAGCCGCCCGCTTATTTAAAGGACTACTCGTGTTCGTATCTGGGGGAAGGAGTGTTATGTCCCCGGACTAACACAAGTTCTCTATCAGGTCCGTCCATCCGGTGGGGGCGTTTATAACCCCATTGGCTGGTTCTTCGACAGCCGGCTATAAAAGCCGGCTGCTAGGGTCGAGCCAGTCGCTGTTCGCTAGCTAGTCTGCTGTTAGCTGCAGACGCAACAGCCCCCTTTATTCCCTTGAATAAAGCGTGTTACAGAATGCTCTGGTGTGGCCTCCCTTTTCTTCGGAACTTAACACTGGTGTCTCCTCCTCACTGCAAGAAAGTAAAGACTCTTGAAACTTTGGCATTTTAAAAGGAACCTTTTATTGAGCAGGACTGGATAGTAGGACAAAAGAAAGCAGACGATGAGCTTCCTCAGGCAATACAGTTAGGATAATAGGTATGAGAAACCCCTCCCTTCAGTCCAACGTGGATTCAGCCAATCCACAGATGTTGAGATATTATTGTAACAGCTGTCCTGGGATCCTGATAAGTAAGCGTTCTCAGGATCATCTTCTGCCACCTTTCAGAATGTAATAATTCACATGGCCTCCCCTTCCTTTCACATTCCTCAAAAGGTGAGAAAATTTCAGAGTGCTCAGTTGCCAGGATAAAGGTTATAAAATGAAATTTACAAGAAAGGATGAAAGCAATAAAATAAACAATACATCTAAACACTACATCCTTTCTCCCCACCCCCATGAATGGCAGTATCATGAACAGGGATCTGACATCAACTTATGTTCCAGAGCACCAGAGGGTAGGATGAGAAACAATAGATGGAAACCAATCAAGGAAAGAAGCAACCTGGAATTAAGGAGAAACTTCCTAACAGTGAGGACAATCAATCAGTGGAACAGCTTACCTTCAGAAGTTGTGGGTGCTTCATCACTGGAGGTTTTAAAGAAGAGACCGGACAGTCAATTGTCTGAAATGGTATAGGGTCTCCTACTTGAACAAGGGGCTAGAAGACCCAAGGTCCCTTCCCACTCTATTCTATTCTAATGTTCAATTTTGTTTCCCCATTATATTATTTCCCCAGCCACTTTTAAGAGACTTGGTTTTGCTTGTGGACTGAGCTTCCCAGAAAATTTGAGAGTCAGATGACATATAATTTTAATAAAAATGTTGTTGTTGTTAATCACACAATCAGCCAGATGTTCAGACTGGTTTGGCATTTTTGTCTCTCTATCGAGTCCTTACCAAGGACCTGGGATAGGCAAATCTGGATGTTTGATGGTGTTACAGATATCATCGCAGGATGGAACCTGTTCCAAGTAAAGCTGCCTTCTGCAATTGACTGATGGTATTATTATTATTATTATTATTATTATTATTATTATTATTATTACCATCATTATCATCATCATTATCATCATCATTATATTGTTGTTATTGTTATTACTATTACTATGGCTGTTGTTGTTATTGTTATTATTATACACAAAAAACAACAGTGTACAGAGCAAACGATATAACTATGCTGGGTTTTTGTATCACAAATCACTAGTCAAACACTTCCTAAGCGTTTAGTGTTAAGTTCGGTCGGTGGGTCCCATAGAGAGGCGAGGCACGAGTAATGAACAGCTCTTTATTTAGCGAACAGATTCTGAGACAGAAACCCTAGCTGCAGCATATCTTTTTATAGAGCTAGCCGCAGCTAGGCAGCCAATGACAAATTTTTGAGCTTGCCGTGCTTGGTTTTACCCAATCACGGCAAGCCCCTTACGAACCAATCATGAGCGCTTATTTCGTCCAATCATGGTCCGACTCTTCCGGACCAATAGGAATGCAGGTCTTCAAGCCTGCTAGTATGGAACACCCCTCCCCTCTTGGTTTCGTCCAAAGTGTGGGGTAATGTAGTCACACAAGTAGGCGGGTCTTCGTACCTGCCTACTTGACTTGCGCGGTTCATAATGTCTCTGGTCGTCATTGGGTTCGGATGGGCTCCGCGTTGCTCTCAAGCTCCTCGATGGAACCGCTTGGAAGGGTGAGCCAGGTCTATAGCTGCGACTCCCTGGTGACTCTGGGTTGGTTGAGTCATTTGCTTGCTGCTCCCGCCTGGGTTCTCTGGGCTGGTAGAGCTTGCCCGGCTGCTGCTTCCAGGCGAAGTACCCGTCTGCCACTGTTCCCTGTTAACTGGTAAGTATTGTTGGTTTAATGTTTGGGTTTTATTTAATGCGTGTGGGGGGTGTTCTGCTTGCGCATGTACCGGTTCTTTTTCTGCGTTTGGGGTTCCCCACCCCCTCTGATTTCTTGGTTAGAGTCTGTGAAGGGAGAGGTGGCCAGCCTGGACCTTAGCTGGTCAATATGTCATTTCCAACACCTACCATCGGTGGTTTCTAGCTGGTAAGAGCGAGGGCCCATGATTTGGGTGATTTTTGAAGGGAGCCATAGTGGGTCCCCTGTAAAGTTTTGGTGAAGATGGTGTCTCCTATTTTGAAGGCGCGGTGTTTGCTGCTGGATCCAGGGTTTTTTTCTGGGGTGTAAGCCGGGTGTAGGCGGTCTAGGGGTGACTGGAGTCTTCTGCCCATCAGCAATTCTGCTGGGCTTTTGTTGGTAGTGGAGTTGGGTGTGATGTGTTGTAGTAGAAGCATTTTGGTGATTTTCTCGTGGATGTTGCCATGTTCAATTTTGTGAAGAGGTTTTTTTTTTTTTTTGTAAATTGAACCATGCATTCAGCTCTGCCATTCACCACCAGGTGAGCTGGCGATGTTAATGTGTGTTGGATGCCGCGATCTGCCAAGTACTGCTCGAAAGCCAATGCGGTAAATTGGGGACCATTGTCAGATACTATCACATCTGGCAGGCCATGTGTGGCAAAAAGTTTATTTAATTTCTTGATGACAGCTTCTGTGGTGGTTGTTTTCATTTTGCTTACTTCGAGCCAATTTGAGTAAGCGTCAACAGTGATTAAAAAGGTGTGCCCCTTGGTTGGTCCTGCAAAGTCAATATGGATGCGCGACCACGGGCCTCTGGGTGTCTCCCATTCTAATGGTGGGGCTTTTGGGGGAGCCGAGCGAGTCTCTTAGCATCTGATACAAGCGGCGACCCAGGTTTCAATTTGTTTGTCCATGCCTGGCCACCAAGCATAGCTCCTGGCCAGGGCTTTCATGCATACAATGCCTGGGTGCCTGTCGTGAAGCAAATTCAAAACTTTTTCCTGCAATGTCTCCGGTATTACCACCCAATCACCCCACAGAATGCAACCCTTTTGTGAGAAGAGTTCAGTTTGTCGGTTTTTAAATGGCTTAAAGAGTTCGTTTTGCTCGCTGTCAGGCCAGCCCCTCTCCACCCAGCTGAGAACTCACACCAAGCATTTGTCCTTCCTTGTTTCATGGGCAATGTCTTGCGCGGTCAATGGTGGCATGGATAATGTTTCTATTTGCAAAATTGTTAATGTGGGTGCTGGGTCATCTTGCACGTCTGTCAAGGGGGAGCGGCTTAAAGCATTGGTGTGCAAGATAGTCTTGCCTGGGCGATGAATTAATTGGTAATTATAAGCGGCAAGAAATTCAGACCATCTTGTCATTCTAGGTGAAATGCTTCAATGGTTAATAACCAAACTGGAATTTTCAAATAACATTGTCTTTTGATCTTCTCCCAATTTAACCACAAAGACTCCTGTATATAATGTCTTCTAAAATAGCCCTGCGTTTTAGTTCCCTTATACCATAGAAAGTCATGCCAGCTCAACAACAAATCATGACCTTCTAATGTCAACAATCTAGTCTTTCTTAGTGTTATCCATTCCTTGTCCCACATCAGATTTGCAGCTTGATAATACAACTCCCAATCAGGCAAACCAAAACCTCCTCTACTTCTGGCATCTTGTAAAAGTTTTAACTTTATTCTCACTTTCTTACCTTGCCATATGTACTTCAACACAATTTATTTAACTCTTCAAAATAGTCTTTTCCAAGCCTGATTGGTATTGTTTGAAACAAATATAGGATTCTGGGTAGGATATTCATCTTGATTGTTGAGATTCTCCCTATTAGTGATAGTTGTAGATTTTCCCATTTCTTCAAGTCTAACGCTATCTGTTGTTTAAGTTTAATATAATTGCTTTCTTTTAATGTACTGCATCTTGGTGTCAAGTATATACCCAAATACTTGACCTTGTTGGTGACTTGAATTTTCAACAGGTCTGCCAGTTCTTCTCTTTGTCTTAGTAACATATTCTTTGTCAAAATCTTTGTTTTATCTTTATTTATTTTCAAACCAGCTACCTCACCATAAGTCTCTATCTTTTCCAATAATTTTGGAGCTGTTTCTAAAGCGTCTTCCAAAATAAAGGCCAGATCATCCGCAAAGGCTTGCAATTTAAATTCTTCCTTTTTAATTTTCATTCCTTTAATGCTTTTATCATCTCTAATATTTCTATTCAACACTTCCAAAGTCAATACAAATAGCAAAGGTGATAGAGGGTATCCTTGTCTTGTACCTTTTCTTATATTAATAGAATCTGTGATTTCTCCCTCTATCATTACCTTTGCCGTTTGCTTATGGTATATTGCTTCTATTGCTTGGATAAATTTTCTGGCAAAACCCATCTGTTCCAATAATAGTAACATAAATCTCCAATTCACATTATCAAATGCCTTTTGGGCATCTAAGAATATCAAAGCCATTTGTTCTCGGGATGTGCCTCATAATATTCCAAAGTGTCCAGTATTACTCTCATATTGTCTCTAATTTGTCTCTGTGGCAGAAATCCATTTTGATCTGGATGAATAAAGTTATATAAGTTATTTAATAAAGTTATTTCATTCATGACTTCTAGCAGTGGAATGCTCAATGATTCTTGTAGTGTTTTATAAAATTCTGCCGGAAGCCCATCTGGACCTGGTGCTTTTCCATTATTTTGCTTCTTAAGTGCTTCAGTTTAATTCCATCATTGTTATATTACTTTCTAACATTTTTTCAGTCTCTTTAGGTATCTTAGGTAGGTTAGCATTCTGTAGATACTTTTTGACTCTTTCCTCGTCAATATTCTCTTGCTTATATAGTTGCCCATAGAAAGCTCAAATAATTTCCTTTTTCTCTTTATTACCATAGCAAACCTTGATCATCTATTAATTGTGATATTTTCCTTGATTCTTTCTCCTTTCTCAATTTGTATGCTAACCATCTACCTGGTTTATTTGCATCTTCAAAATAGTTCTGTTTAGCACTTCTAATTTTCTGTGCCAATTCTTCTTTCTCTATTTGACCCATTTTATGTTTGATTATGTCCAATTTTAGTTTAATGTCTTTTTTCTGTGGCATTTTCTGTAGTTCTTTTTCAAGTCTTTTATACTCATCTTCTAAAACGTCAGTGGCTTGCCTTTTCCTGGTATTCTTTTTTCTTATATAGTCTATTATCAAGACTTTAGCATATGCCTTCATTGTGTCCCAAACATTCTGAATTGAAGTATCTTTTTTTTTATTTTCTCTAAAGAAAAAGGCCAATTCTTTCTCCATCCATTGTGTGAAATCTTTTTCCTTTAAAATAGTATTGTTTAATGTCCATCTTGATTGTTTTTTTGTCCTTTCAATTTAATTGTCATTGGGTTATGGTCTGCCCAAGTACTTGTTTCAATGTTTGTTCTTGAACGTTAGATATTATTTCTGTTGAGATCCATATCATATCTAAACTGGACCATGATAAATGTCTATTTGAATAAAAAGTATATTGCTTGGTTTTAGCATTTCTTTCTCTCCATATATCTTTTAAATTTAATTCATCTGTCATTTTAAAAAAGGATTTAGGGAGAGTCTTTCTATTTTGCTTTGTTATTGTTGCTGTATAGTCCAGTTTATTGTGCACGATTCCATTAAAATTTCCCATCATAACTATATTGACATAGTCCAGTCCAATTACTTTCTTGTGTAATTTTTTGTAGAATTCTTCTTGTTTATCATTCGGAGCATAAATTGCAATCGGGAGTATTTTCATATTATTATCCATTATTTCCACCATTAATACTCTTCCATCTTCATCAGTATAAATCAATTTTGCTGGGATAGCCTCTTTAATGTATAAAACCACTCCTCTTTTCTTACATTACGTCAAAGAAGTAAATATTTTCCCTAATTTTGGCTGTACCAACAATTGTTCATATTGTTTTTTGATATGTATTTCTTGTAAGCAAATTATATCAAATTTTAATTTCTCTAATTTGTGAAAATTTTTCCTTCTTTTAACAGCTGAATTAAGTCCATTTATATTCATTGTAATCAGTTTTTTCTCTTCCATGGTTATATCGTGTAATTAGGTTTAGCAGCTCTTGTAGATCTTGGTTCACATTGTTCTTTGATCTCCACCTGTCCACCTACTAAGCCTTCCTCTTTTGCAGTCCCCATTTGGTCCTCTTGGAATTCAATTAGTGAGACCTCTTTTTCTATCTCTTCCTCTCTCCTTCCAAAAAATTCTGCGTAGAAAAGTTCTGCTTTCTCAATTGAATCAATTCTACGTCTCTGTTCTTGCCATGTAAACATTAGTCCTTCTGGAATCAACCATCTGTAATTCACCTCCTTTTTCAGTAGCATTTTAGTCAGGAATTGATATTCTCTTCTCATCTCTCTCACTCTTCTAGGTATTTGTTTTAAAACCACAATCTCCTTGCCTTTATATTTCAACGTCTTCTCTCTTGCCACTTGTAATATTGTGTTTTAATGGGGTTTTTTTTGTAAATCAGATGTGAACTTCTCTTGGTAAGTTGTTTCTCATCGCATATCTTGTAAAGACTCGGTATACCTCCTCTACTCCATCCATCCATCCTCTTTTCCTCTGTTATTTCCAAGGTTTCAGCCAGAATTTCTATCATTATTGCAGCTAGGTTTTGACCTTTTTCTTCCTCTATATTTTGAAACCTGAGATAGAATTCTGACCTGTCCATCTCCCACTGCAGCATCCCACTTTTATCTTGTTCAACCGCTGTTAGTGTGCTGTCAATATTTCCAATCTTCTCCTCTCTTTGTTTATCTTCTTCAATTTTTTGGAATCTCTCATCATATTTCACCATCATTTGTTGAATATTTTCAATTTTTTCATCAGTCTTGCCTGTTCTTTCTTCAATATTCTCTGTTTTTTGTTCAATATTCTCTATTCTCTTTTCAATGGTATCTGATTTTGTTTTAATGTCTTTAATGAACAAATTAATGTCTTGGAATCCTTGCATAATCATCTGTAGAGTCACTTTTTCTTGTTCTTTATCTTGCTTTAACATTGTCTGAATTAAGCGTTGACCTCCAGATGGTGGGGAGGTGGAAGTGGAAGTTGAGGCACCAGAAGGTATGAGTTTCCTACTCATTTTGAATGTCGAAATCTTCAAATTCAAGTAGCCAATTATAATCCAAAATGGGGGGTAGAGGTGGTAAAAGATAAAAAGCCCAATAAAAGGAAAGAAAAATTCTTTAGGTTCTTCAAGACCTTAATCCAATTATAAAATGGTCAGTTGTAATCCAAGGTAAAAAATGAAAATAAGAAAAAGAAAAAAAGTCCAATAATAATAAAAAAAAAAGAATGAGAGACAAAATTTCTTCAGGTTCTTCACATCTTAATCCAATTGAGAGGTCTCAAAAGTGAAAAAATAAATAAAAACAAAGAAAAACTATAAAGATGAACCAAAAAATATGAATGGCAAAAAAGAAAATCCCAATAGAAAAAGAAAAAGGAGAAATTCTGAGGCTTTCCCTTTAAAACAGAGGGCAAAAATAAAAATATTACATTTTTTTTTCTTTTAAGGAGAGAAAACAAAAGGAAAAGAGTACAGTAAAACTGGTAAGGAGGAGCAGCACATCTAAAAATAAAATAATAAAGAACACACTGCACTTTGTTTAATTATCCAAGGCTCTTATTAAAAGTCTCTTCTCCACAAGCTTCAAAGCCAAACTTCAATTGTTGATAGAAGTCCAGAAGAACACCTGTAATAACACTCTCATGTTCTTCCCTCTATCTTATCAAGTTGCAATGTCCTTGAAAGAGGAATCTTTCACAGTTCTCTCAACTTCAAGTAAAATATTTTCAAGTTTCTCTAGTTGGCAGTGTTACAAAGTTTCTTTGTTCTCACTCCCCACTTTCCCAGATAGAATGTAATAGAAGTTAAAAAAGGAAGGAAAATATATATAAAACATATATATAATATATATATATAAAATATATATATAAAATTACTAAAGGGAGCCTCTAATCTAAAAAATTAAAAAATCAAAAAAGTGAAGAAAGAATAAATATATATATGAAAAAAACCAGTCCAGTTAACAAAGCTAAATCACGATAGAAGTCCAATAGAAAAAAAAAGCGAAAAGGTAAAAAGCCAAGCCTCACTTTGACGTTTCCATTTAAAAACCGCCGCTTACTCAGTTCTGTCAAAACTTTTACAGATTTTTCTTTTTCTTAGGGTGTCCTTTAAGTCTCAGAATAATAGTAAAAAAAAAAAGTTCTCACCCAAGCCGACACACTTTCTCTCTAAGTCTCTTCCATTCTGGAGCTGTCCCAACTTCAGCAGCTTAAAGGCTGCCTCTCAGCCGCTGCAAAAGGGCTTCTCCTGGATCAACCAGGGACTTTGCGATGTCCCTAGGATCCACAGGATGTGCCCTTCACTATCACCATCTCTACAGGATGGTTTAGGTCCATTTGGACCAACCAGGGGCTGAGATATCAGCTGCAATCTTGGAGCTCAATTGCAAACCATACCATAGTGACACCAGTGATGCCCAAGTCAAAGAAACTATGATTGCTTGGGGGAAGAATTTTGGATATGGGATTGATTTAGAGAAATGGCAAAAATTGTGGTCTCAAAATTATAAAATGACTATGTCAACAGCTTATAAAGAAAATTTGTATAAGATGTTTTACAGGTGGCACTTTCCCCCGACAAGAATAGCAAGAATGTTCAAGAATAAATCTGAAAACTGCTGGAAATGTCATCAGATACCTGGCTCATATTACCATATGTGGTGGACTTGTGAGGATGCTAGAAAATACTGGACTAAAATTCGCATGTGCTGGGAAAAAATGATAAAGAAACACATAGATTTGAAACCAGAGATCTTTTTATTGGGAATCTTACCTGATACATATAATAAGGATTTGAAATAACTGATTGTAAATGTATTAACAGCGGCTAGGATTGTATTTGCTAAAAACTGGAAAAATGAGAAAATACCATTGCAGGAAGAAATTATTAAGAAAATATTGGAATGTGCTGAAATGAGTAGATTGACATTTGAAATTAGAGAACAAGAGAATAAACAATTTTATAAAATTTGGGACCTTTTCTATCGATGGTTGGATGATAAAATACAATAATAGAATATTTAGAATTTTAGATAATAATGAATATATAAAGAGATTTTTTTTTTATTTGATATCACATTTATAAAATGTCTTCAGGATAGATTTGGTATGATTATATGATTTGTTATAAAATAAATTAAGTAAATTATAGTTATCTCACAAAGTATGAATGAATAAAATCATAGTCAAATGATTGTTTAATAGTGATACTAGGGTATATAATTTTTGATTGATAATATGAGTTATTATGTAATGTAACTGTAATTGAGACTATGAAATGAATGCACAAAAACTGGTAAACCAACCGACATACTGTTTGTATATTTATGAAAGAAAGCTGGATGTTTTTATGTTTTGTTTGTTTTGTTTGCCTTTAAAAACTAATAAAATTGTTTTCAAAAAAAAAATAAGCTCAGAGTCTATCTATTAAAAATGAAACTGCTTTTCTCCTCTGCTGTGTATAATGCTTGCCTGCTAAACTAAAGTGAAACTGATGTCTGTTTCTTGCTGCTGAAGTTACTTGCAACATGTTTCTGTTTGAGTTTGCTCCATGTTGGAGAAATCTACACTGGTTTGTAAAATTTATTTCATATGTTTATAAAGACATTAAATGAAGCATCAGCCATTTGTGTTTATTTTTCTGGTGTTGAATTTATGCTTCAATCTCATCAGATTATTCCCAAGGATCTAGAACACCCTAATGCATGGGTGTCAAACTCACAGAGTCACATTGCTGTCATATAATGTATCATGACATTTCCACCCCCTTCATGGAGTTGGGGTGGGCATGGCCTGGATGTGATGCATTTGGCCCATGGGCCACCAATTTGACACCTCTTCATATATTAGTGTAGTTTATGTGTGGATCCAAGAAGTGTGGTCCTTTGTCATTGACAATTGGAAATTTTGTCAATGTGCAGAGATTTTAGTAGGCCAGTGTTCTAACCACCACAGTTTATACCCTAATCTTACCAAGGATTCAAGGTTACTTGAGAGACAAAGTAGATGAAAAACCAAGGGAAAAGGTAGAGGGGGGGGGGTAATGGAGGTAAGCCCAGAAATGAAAATGCCAATGGTTCCTTTGGGATTTCCATCCCTGAATGCAGTGGGACTTCCAACCAGATCAATATTACAATGCATCTGGGATGAGGAAGATCTTATTAAAACCGTTGTGATACTGTGGACTTAGAGGTTCCTCAGCATTTTATGCCAAGAAGAATGACCTTCTGAGTTGGGATAGGAAGAAATATTACCTAACCATCTGGAACCACTTACCTCAAAGGACATGCAGATAAACCTTTCATGTCATTTAGATGATATCACTAGAAACTGTCCATCTGGAAACACTTTGAGCAATGGACTGTATCTCTCCATTGAAACCCTTTCAGACTCTAAAATGACTCCTTGCAACTCACATTTCATATAATAAAGCTGTCTGCCTGTTTCTGTTTCACTCTCATCTGTTTATCTCCCCAATTCCTCATCTTTCAGCTGGTGAATAATGCTGTTGTCTGTCCTAGGTGTTCTGGACTAGCAGGCTCAAAAGCCTGCAACTCTGATTGGCCTGCCAATAGCAGATCATGATTGGTCACCGCAGACTGATCCGATTGGCTAGTAAATGGGCTGCCACGATTGGCCCAGCCAAGAGCGGCAAACTCAAATCGCCTTCATTGGCTGCCTAGCCGCAGCCAGCCCTATATAAGGGGCTGCTGCGGCTGGGATTCTTGGCTCAGATCTGAAGTCACTAATTAAGAGCTGTTGTTGTTATCTGAGTCGTGCCTCCATTCTTGAACCATCCTCCCAGATCTAACACTGGCGACGAGGATGGGATGCGGAGGCAACGAAGCTTATTGAACTCGAGCTAGCTAAAGGAGCACATGGCTGACGGAGCACAACAACGGCAACATGGCCAGCAGCGCTATACCACCCACCCCATTCGATCCAGCTAGAGAGGACTGGGACTCATATATGGACAGGTTTCAAATGTTCCTAGAGTCCAACAACCTCAAGGATGCCACTCCTAGCAAGAAACGAGCCATTTTTCTAACGCATTGCGGACCTGCCATTTTTAAAATGGCTAAAGCACTAGGGAAAACAGTTGAAGTTAAAACGATGGATTGGGACACCCTTGCTCCCATCCTGCACAACCACTACACCCCAGCAGTACCAACTCTCATTCGCAGACACGAGTTCTATCAGAGGGACCAGTGTGAAGGTGAGAGCATCGGGGATTTCGTGGCAGACCTGAGAAACGGTTTATGTGGCTTCACCAATCTCAAAGAAGCCATGAGAGACAGAATTGTCCTTGGCCTTAGAGATCCAACTGTCCAGAGCAAGATCATGGCCAAGGGAGACATCTCACTTGCAGATTCCATAGCAGACGCCACCGCAGCTGAAGCCACTCGTAAGTCAGCAGCACGGATATGCCGAACCAGCGGGACCAACCGCCAACCCACCAACGATGCTGGGAAACCTTCAGAAAAGTAAACATCGGCCACCCATCATGAAGATATCAAGTCATCCTCAGACAGCGAGGAGGAAGAAGTCCACAGACTCCAGTCGGAACATGAGCAACGGGACGAGCGGGGTCATAAATCCAACTACCAATGCGCCAGATGCGGTGGAAACCATCCTCAATCTGAGTGCAGATTCTTAGACGCCATTTGTCGTTTTTGCAAAAAACGTGGACATATTGCTAAAGTATGCAGAAATAAAAGAAATTCCAGCCCCAGATGGAGAGGGAGCAGCCCAAAAAGAACCGATGGCAATCCCACCACACAGAGGAACCACCCTAGCAACCAGTGGAACCAGTACAACAGACCCTGAAGGTTTAATGGCATGCCCAGACGAGAAGAGGCTCATCAAACCATCACCATCGGCCACGCTTCATCGCTAGATGCAAAGAAAATTCATGTAAAAGTCACCATCGAAAATAAACCTTGCATCATGGAAGTAGACTCTGGGTCCTCACTATCCATGGTTTCCTGGAAAACCCTCAAGCAACTGATTCCCAACATCCGACGCCAAGACCTCAGCAGTCAGAGACTCATACTGAAAGATTATCAAGGCAACCGGATTCCAGTTGCAGGTACTAGCCATTTCCAGGTCTCTTTCAAAGGACATAAGGCAATACTACCACTCACCATTGTAGACAGAGACCGGCCAAGTCTACTGGGCCTTCAGTGGTTCACGCCATTAGGAATCGGAATGGCTGGCATCCATCATACTGAAGACGATGACTGGGAAGCAGCCCTTGTCCATGACTTCTGAGAAGTTTTCAGCAAAAAATTAGGCAAGTACAAGGGGTCCCCTATTTCATTTAATCTGCGCCCTGACATTGTGCCCATTCGCCTAAAAGCGCGCCGAGTTCCTTTTGCTCTCAAACCCAAAATTGACGAGCAACTGGACAAATTAATTGCACAAGGCATGTTAATGTCAATGTGTGCTCCCTTCAAAATCCAAGAAAGAAATACCCAGACTCCATGGACCAGAGCAAAGTTATTCTTTTACTGGAAATTAAAGAGGAAGCTACAGATGGAATTCCGAAACTGAGAATTTGGCACGCAGATCACATATACAAAGGAATGGAATTGTTCCCACCCCCCAAGGTCCAGAAGTCTCTTCCAATTAAAAGTTCTGAATATGATCATGTGGGCATCTTCAGGTGGTGATGAGGCCTCTGTCCATTGACCTTGACATATTTTGATAAGACTTCGCAGCTGTGCAAAAAGGGATAGAAGCTAGCAAGGAAATGGAAAGTTGAAAAGAAGAAATCATACACCCCTTCCTTTTGCTTATCCACAGTAAAGGAATGCAAAACACCTCCAGCTCTCTTCCCCCCACAATACCCCTCCCCCCGTTGCTAATGACAGCCGAAAGAATTAAGCCTAGCAGTAGAGAAGATAAAGTAGATAGGATATGGGAGAGATAAATGAGATAGATAGCAGTTAGGGTAGCCGAAGAGATCTTGAGGCTGACATTCGGACCCCCCTAGAAAAAGGACACTAGTCCCTGTAAGAGAGAACAAAAATGCATTAAGCATCGCATACATTTCTATGGTTTATCAGGATACATAGCATAAAATTTCTTTAGCAGTTCAGGGGCCCTAATGTCTTTTTTGCTCACCCACTCAGCATGGGATGGGGGAAAATGTTTCCAGGCTACAAGATATTGAAGATGACCCCTCCACCTCCGAGAGTCCAAAATCTCTTTAATCTCGAAATGTTGTTCACCCTCAATCAACAATGGCACGGGGGGATCAGTCTGGGTCAGTCTCAATGTACAGGTGTGTTCGGGTTTTAGCAGGCTAACGTGAAAAACCGGATGAATGCGATGAAGAGTTTTTGGTAGAGTCAACAGAACCATCACAGGATTCACAATCCGCTCAATAGGGAAAGGCCCGACATACTTAGGACCCAACTTTTTTGATTTCTTAGTGGTTTGCAGATATTTGGTTGAGAGAAACACTTTGTCGCCTACTTGATACGACTTCTGTGGGGCTCTCTTCCTGTCCGTAAATTTCTTATGGGATTGGTGCGCCTCGTCCAGAGCTTTACGAGCGACTGGCCAATTGAGTTGAAGTTGAGATATCCAGTCGTCCAATGCCTGGACATTGGGTTTCTCATGAGGGAGTTCAGGTATGGGTACAAAATCTTGCCCCATGGCCACTTTGAAGGGGGTAAAACCAGTACTGCTGTGGACAGAATTGTTATACACCACCTCCGCAAAAGGCAGTAGATCCACCCAGTTGTCCTGCTGATAATTTATGTAACATCGGAGATATTGCTCTAACACTTCGTTAGTTCTCTCACAGGCCCCATTAGTTTGGGGGTGGTGGGTGAAGCTTAAACCCTGGGTGGAGCCTACTAACTTCAAAAATTCCCTCCAGAAGTTCGAGGTAAATTGAATCCCTCGATCAGAAACTACACGCTCAGGAACACCATGCAGTCTGTAGACATGTATAATGAACAGTCTGGCTAATGACTTCGCTGAGGGAATCTTGGAGCAAGGTATGAAGTGTGCTTGTTTGGAAAACAAGTCGGTCACAACCCAGATGACTGTGTGCCCAGCACTCTCAGGTAAATCTACTATAAAGTCCATGGAGATTTCCTTCCAAGGGGCAGTTGGCCTGGCCACATTCTGCAACAGACCTGGTGGCTTACCAGGAGGTCTCTTGGCTGTGGCGTAGACTGGACAGCTTGCTACATAAGTTTCAATGTCTTTTTTCAATGAGGGCCACCAGAACTGCCGCTTCACCAAGTGTAAGGTTTTCACGAAACCAAAGTGACCAGCTGCCTTGGAGTCATGAGTCTGTTGTAACACTTGGCTCCTCAATGTTTGTGGTACATACAGCTTCGCACCCATCCAGGCTAAACCATCTCTAACGGTGCAGTTATTCGCATTTGCCTGGAACCACTCATCTGTTTTCAAAGCCTCCTTAAATCTTTCCATCAAGTCATTGGACAGATCTGCCTCTTGTTTCCTCTTTTGTGCTCTGGTGACCACTGGTGCAGCCAGCTGTGTGGTGGGCACAATCGGACTTATCACTTCTTTATGAACACTGTTGTATTGTGGCATTCTGGATAAAGCATCCGCCATAAAATTCTTTCCTCCTGGGATGTATTTCAGAGAGAAATTGAATCGCTTGAAATACTGAGCCCACCTAACTTGCTTAGGAGATAATTTCCGAGGTGTTTTTAAGACCTCCAGATTTTTATGGTCAGTCCATACCTCAAATGGGTGCCTCGCGCCTTCCAGAAAATGCCTCCAAGTCAGTAGGGCCCAACAGACTGCAAAAGCTTCTTTCTCCCAGACAGCCCATCTACGTTCAGTGTCAGTTAATTTACGGGAGGTGTAAGCACACGGTTGTAGTGTCCCCTTCTCATTTAACTGAAGCAAGACCGGTCCTATGGCCACATCGCTCGCATCAGCTTGGATCATGAAGGGGCGTCCATGTCTGGGTGCTTTAGCACTGGTTCTGCAGCAAATAATCTTTTCAGCTTCTTGAAAGTGGCTTGGCACTCCATGGACCAATTCAACGGCTGGCTGGGCTTTGGCTTCGCTTCTCCCTTTGTTTTTAGAAGGTTGGTGATAGGCATGACTATTTTAGCAAAAGATGGGATGAATTGCCGGTAAAAGTTAGCAAATCCAAGGAAACTTTGAAGCTGTTTACGGGTTTTCGGTGGGGGCCAATCCAATACGGCTCATACCTTCTCCAGGTCCATCTCGAGGCCCTTGGGTGATATACGATATCCCAGGTAGTCGATTTTTTCTTGATGGAACTCACAATTGGACAATTTGGCGTACAATTTGGCAGCACGCAGCTTGTGCAGCACGGACTGTACCAGTTTCACATGTTCGTCTCTAGTCTCCGTGTAGATAAGGATACCATTCAGGTAGACCAAAACCCCCTTGTATAAATGTTTGTGGAGCACCTGGTTGATCATTTGCATGAAAACGGCTGGTGCCCCTGTAGGCCGAATTGGAGAACATTGAACTGGAAGCAACCCATCGGGCAGTTGAATGCAGTTTTCCACTCGTCTCCCTCTTTAATTCGGATTCGGTAGTAAGCCTCCCTCAAGTCCAGTTTCGTGAAAATCTTCCCCTTGGCCAGGTGGGCTAGCATGTCCTTCATTAGAGGGAGGGGGTATACATTCTCCACGGACACTGCGTTCAGGTTTCGATAGTCCACCACCAAGCATTTGGAGCCCTCTTTCTTCTCACGGAACAACACAGGGGCCACCACTCAAGGTCTGGCAGGTTGGATGAACCCCGTTTCAAGTTCTTGTCGATAAACAATCTCAATTCCTCCAACTCCCTTGGGGTCATCGAATACATCTTTGGCTTCAGGAGCGTCACCCCTGCTAGAAATTCAATGCTACAATCGGTTGACCGATGGGAAGGGAGCTCATCGGAGGCCTCTTCGCTAAACACCTCTCTTAGGTCCCAGTACTCTTTCGGGATTTTCTCCCCCTCTATGCGCTCGGCCCCTGCGGAAGCTGTCTCAGCAGGGCTTTGGGGCTTTGGATGGGTTTTCTCCTCACTTCCCGGGTGGGTTGCTCCTCCCCTTCCGGAAGCCGATCGGTGCGAATCCGTATCCACCCCTCTCTCCAGTTCACTTGGGGATTCCATTTCCGAAGCCAGGGCAATCCCAAGATTAGGGACTGTTCCATGCCGGGAGCCACAATAAAACACAGGGTCTCGCTGTGGGTTCCCATGGTCATCTCTAGGGGTTCCGTTATAAAACGTGCCGGGCAACCTCCCGCCTTAGACCCATACAGTTGGCAAAAGGATATGGGCGTTCTCAAATTTCTCAGTCCGATGCCCATACCCTTAACTACTTTCATGCTAATTAGGCACCTCGTGCACCCCGAGTCCAATAAGGCCAGCATTTCCCCCGAGGTGGGCACCCTTAACTTAATTGGGATTGTCAGGGGGCCCTGGTTAGGACTTACCGGGACGTCGTCTTCTGAGTTGGTCTCGCTCTCGTCGGGGGGAGTTGGAGGTCCCAGCTCTTTTTCCGCTGGGGGAGCGACCTCTACAACCTCCCCTATCTGTAGCCCAGTTTTGCGAGGCCTGGTTGGGGAGGTTTCGGGCTTCCTCCCTGGACCCCGTCCTCTCTTTGGATCTGGTTTGACCCAACAATCCGCAATCCGGTGGCCCTCCTTCCCACAACGAAAGCAGGTGGTGGATTTGGCCCTTGCCATCATCCCTCCCTTTCGGGGTTTAGGGGTCTCTCGGAGTCAGGGGGGGAGCAGGTTGCTCCATGCGGGGCCTCCTCTGCATCTGCTTTGGGCTAGATCTATTTCCACTTCTTCCGCTAGCAGGTACCACAACTGCAAGTCACGTGGATCCCTTCTGGAGATGCACATGTGGTATATCTCTTCATTTAGGTCATCCTTGTAGGCTTCTATTAGAGCCTCCTGGGACCAGCCTCGGATGCGGTATGCCATGCTGTCTGAACTCTTGGGTGTAGTCAGCAACCGATCTTCCCCCTTGAGTTATGGTTTTCATTCTGATCCTGGCCCTTCTCTCCGCCAGAGGGTCTTCAAACCTCCTCCTCAAAGCAGTCATGAAAACATCAAGGCTTCACAGTTGGGGGGAGTTATCATTATACAAAGTCACCACCCAGTCTGCTGCCATCCCCTCCAGGGTCCTGGTAACACATCTTACTTTGGCTGCTTCAGAGGTAAACTCCCTTTCATATTCTGCCATATAGCTTCCGACCTGTACCAGGAAAAACCCCAAATCCTTGGGATTTCTTCCAAACTTCACATCTAAGGGGGGCAGGTGGCGTCTTCTAGGCATCACACCTGTTGCTGGGGCTCCCTGGGGGGTGGCTGGTTGTTGCATTGGCATGGGCTGGGCTAGGGGGGGTGGCAGCCCAACTTCCCCAGGCTGAACTTGCTCCCCCTTCCCCCTCATATGTTGGAGCCCTGACGGGTTTCTCAGAAGCATCCCTAAAGCTTTTCCCGGCTTGATCCAGCCTGCATTCCATCTCCTCCCCCTCTTGCCACAGCCGTTCCCTCGCACCTCTTCGACTTACAGTGATTCCAGGAGGGTGGGGCTCTTCCGGATCTCTCCATCCAACTCCTAACGACCATCTGGGCATCTCAGCTGGGGTTTCTTCCAGAGTAAGATCGGCTAATAGGTCGGCAGCTGGCATCTCTGGTAACAGCATTGGCTGCCCCCACCCACAGCTCCCTGGTCATCTTCATCGCTGGCTGGAGATGACATGATGTGAAACCCCCTCGGAAGAAAAGTTGGTGTTTTCTCCAGGTGGGCTGATGGTGAGTTTCGGAATAATGTCAATGTGTGCTCCCTTCAAAATCCAAGAAAGAAATACCCAGACTCCATGGATCAGAGCAAAGTTATTCTTTTACTGGAAATTAAAGAGGAAGCTACAGATGGAATTCCAAAACTGAGAATTTGGCGCGCAGATCACATATTTATTTATTTTTATTTATTTTATTTATTTGTCAGTTGTTTACGAGATAATAAGTAAAAGTGTATACATAATTATGAATACATGAAATGAGTACATATAAGAAAAATAAAAGAAAAATAAAAGAAACAATAGGACAGGAACGGTAGGCACATTGGTGCGCTTATGCACGCCCCCTACAGACCTCTTAGGAAAGGGGTGAGGTCAATAGTAGACAGTCTAAGGTTAAAGTTTTTGGGGTTTGGGGAAGAAACTACAGAGTCGGGTAGAGTATTCCAGACATTGACCACTCTGTTGCTGAAGTCGTATTTCCTGCAATCAAGCTTGGTGCGGTTAACCTTGAGTTTGTATCTGTTGTGTGCTCTTGTGTTGTTATGGTTGAAGCTGAAGTATTCATTGACAGGTAGGACATTGCAATGTATGATTTTATATACCATGCTTAAATCAGACCGAAGACGGCGTAATTCAAGGTTTTCTAGTTCTAGAATTTCAAATCTGGTGGCATAAGGTACTCTACAACGAGTAGAGGAGTGGAGAACTCTTCTTGTGAAATATTTCTGGACTTTCTCAATTGTGCTAATATCAGATACGTAATGTGGGTTCCAGACTGATGAGCTGTATTCGAGTATTGGTCTAGCAAATGTTTTGTATGCTCTAGTTAGTAGTGTGATATTACCAGAGAAAAAGCTACGTAAGATTAGGTTAACAACTCTTAATGCCTTTTGGCTATGTAGTTGCAGTGGGCACTAGCACTTAGATCATTAGAGGTGAGTATTCTAAGGTCCTTTACAGAGCTTGGATCATCAACAAGATCTTGACAATTCAGCTTGTATTTTATTTTTGGATTTTTTTTGCCAATATGTAAGACAGAGCATTTATTTGTTGAGATTTGAAGTTGCCATTTGTTTGACCATTCTGATACAGAGTCAAGATCTTTTTGAAGGGTAGCAGTATTGTCTGTGGTATTGAACAGCTTTACATCATCAGCGAAAAGAACGCAGTTGCTCTTAATATGATCACAGAGGTCATTTATGTAGAGTATGAAGAGAGTTGGTCCTAGAACACTGCCTTGGGGGACACCACTATTGACAGGTACAGAATTTGATAGGACGCTCCCAATTTTGACCATTTGTTGTCTGTTTGACAGGAATGCTTCTATCCAGTTATGCAGTTGTCCAGAGATACCATAGGATTTTATTTTTAGTAGTAGTTTGTCATGTACCACTGAATCAAAGGCTTTACAGAAGTCTTTGTAGATTGCATCTATTGTTTTGCCCTGATCAAGTTGTGTAATCCATATGTTTTTGCAGTGTAAGAGTTGCAGATTACAGGATAGTTTTTTTCTGAAACCAAATTGTTTATTGGAGAGTAGGTTGTTTGTCTCTAAGCGGAGGATGATGGATTGGTTAATAATTGATTCCATGACTTTACAGGTGACGCAGCATAAGGAGATTGGTCTGTAATTTTCAACTAGGCAAGGGTCTCCCTTTTTGAAGATGGGGATGACTGTGGCTTGTGACCATAGGTTAGGCAAGGAACTGGTCCTGAAAGATTTTTCAAAGATTATGCTTAGAGGTTTGGCTATGGCAGTGGATAACGTTTTTAAGAAATAGGCACATATTCCATCCGGTCCAATAGATAGGGATGGTTTTAGATTGCGTAGTGCTTTTTCAACATTGTCTTCTGTAAAATCAATATGTATTAGATCACTGTAGTTATCTGTGGTTCGGCTAGGAAATGCTGGGCATGATCCATTGCTGTTTACAAATACTGAGCCAAAAAATGTGTTAAAGATGTTGGCTTTAATGGTGTCGTTATTGCAGTCTTTACCATTAGGTCCTATCAGGGGTGGGATGGACCTTGAATCTTTTAGTTTGTTGTTTACAAAATTGTAAAAAGCATTGGTGGAATTGGTGCTTAGAAGGTTTTCCTCTTGTTTAATGTGATAATTGGTGCATTCGGTCTTTATTTGGTGGCATAAATTTTTGTATCGGCTTTTGAAATTGGCAACGTGACCAGATTTGTTTTTCTGCCAGAGTGATCTCTTTTTGGATTGAAGTTTCCTTATTGTTATGGGCAATCTGTTTTTTTGTTTTGTTTTGGGAGTAGTTGTTGGTACATATAGTTTGATGACTCTTTTGACTTCAAGTAAAAATATGTTGTAATGGTCTTCAACAGTATTGCATCCAGTGAATAGAGATTGCCAATCAAGGGATGAGAGATCGTTGTTTATAAGATCATAGTTGCCTTTTTTGAAATTATAATTGGGGATCACATCATTGTGGTGGTTTTTGTGTGAACATATGTTGAGACAAAAGTCAATCATATTGTGGTCACTGCTGGAAAAGGGTTCTTTAGTTTGTATTCCGTAAATTAAATTCAAACTATTGCAGAAGATGAGATCGAGGCAGTTGTTTAGTCTAGTGTTGTTGGATACTAGCTGTTCCAGATTTGTAACAGCAGTGTAAAAGGTTGCATGTATCGTTTCAGTTGTACATTCATTTAGGGTCCAGTCAATATGAGGCAGATTAAAATCACCAAGAAAGATAAAAGGGTATGGGCAGGATGCTGCCCATGTTAGTAGTATATTTAGCTTGTTTCGATGTCATAATCAGGTGCTCTGTAACATAGTAAGAATCGAATTGTGATATTTAAGGATAGTTCACAGATAATGGTCTCAGGAAGAGCAAGGTCCTGGGTAACTTGGATATTTTTAGATGTAAGGACTTTTTGTAGAAGATAGCAATACCACCTCCTCTACGAATTTCACGATCTGATTGGTAAACATGATAGTCTCTTACTGTGATAATGGAGTCGGGGAGAGATGCGTTGAGCCATGTTTCACAGACAAATATAATGTCAAATTTAGCCATATTTAGTAGGAGGAAAAATTCAGGTATTTTATTTACAAGGCTTCTTGCATTGAGTAGCTTGCTTTTAAGGCCAGCAGTAGTTGGAATTGAGGTAGTTAGGGGCGTGCGTGCCTAGTCTTGGGTGATGGTGGATTTGTTGAGGTAGGGTTGTGGTTGAAGGTTAAAGCTGAGTTGCGGGATGTGTGACTTACTTTTGATACAGTCAGCATGGTAGTCAATGTACAGGTCCTTCTCTCCATTGTCGAGACGTTTTTTGAGTTCAGTGCGGAGTACACGGGAGCGGGCACGTTGCTGTATGGTTAGGTCAGGGCGACAACGGAGGTTCTTATGGTTGGTGTTGGTTTTGGCGAGTGAATTTATAGTGTAAATGAATTTGCATTTGCTTGATTCATTTTTGCAAATGACCCTGCAGAAGCGTGGGGTCACAGAGCCGTCACTGTTTTTGAGCTCTCGGCCAATGCGGAAATGTCAAGTATTTCATCAGGGAGATGGTTGATGCTTGATAATCACTGATGATGTTTCGGACAGTTGTGATGTCATCATTATCATTGATGCCCTCTAGACCAAATAAGATGGCGTTTGGACGTTTCCGTTCACGCTCAACAGCCTCTCTGATGAGGATTGGGATATCAATATTTGTCTGGGTTATGTTTTTTTTTTGTGGATTGGGTTGTGGATTGGGTTGTGGTTGTTGAGTAGAGATGTGGTTTGTAGCTATTGGATGTTCAGATTTTTGCGTTGTGTCTTTTTTTTCTAGGTTGGATAATCTTTCTTTTAAGGCATCCAGGGATGCTACTTTGGTGTCAAGGGATGTTAATCGTGTTTCAATGGTATCGACTCTTTCCAACAGATCCAGTTTGGGTCTGCATGAATTGCAGAGAAATGGAAACTCATTGGATGATTCTAGGTATTGAATCAATTGCTTGGGTAATCCCAAGCAGTCATGATGAGCGTATTTGTTACACAGAGAACATTTGATGGAGTTTTCATTATCCTTTAGAGTTTTGTAGCATTTAAGGCATGTGCAGGAGTCTTGTGGTTCATTGTTGGGGATAAAATTCTCTTTAGGTTGTGGTTTGGCATTGGATTTTTTTCTTGGCATGGTAGGTTTGTTAAGATAGTACGTTGATTGAATTAATTAATGGAACAATTTTGGGTAATCAATATAGCCAATATCACACCAATCAATCAATTGCAGTAATCTCTCTAGTCAGATAATTTCCTAAGCAACAATCAACCTAATCAATTAATTACACTAACTACTAATCAATTAATTACACTAATCATTAGTCGCACTGTTCAATTAAATTCACTAAATCACTGATTTTACTAATCAATTAAATTACATGAATCTTGATCTTTTAAACTAGTCAATAATCACACTCTTTGCACTAAACACTCTAATCACAATAATCAATTAATACAATAAATCAATTAAACCATTAATAAAATATTTTATAGAAATTGATTATCTAATCATTGATGTAGGTGATGAGATAGAAAAGTTGTAAGTTTTGAGGTAATGAATTAATGGGTGTTTGATTAAAGTAATGAGGTAGTATTGAGAGTCTTTAAGGAAAGGGTTGTTTGTTTTTCTAGCAGCTGTGATAGACTGGGTAAGAGGAATTTATTGCTCTGAATGCTGCTGTTATTGCTCTGTAAACAAAAAGGCTGTAACAGGATGTTCAAAGCACGCTGGGTTTTTGAAAGAGAGCAAAACTCACTGAATTAAAACACTTTAACTACAATCAGTATGTCTCTGAATAAGATTGTTTTGCAATAGTTTTCTAAAGTTCTTCAAGTTGAATAGTACTAAAAATACAGTCCAGAAATTTGGGTTAACTAATCCAATCTGTCCTTTACTTTTAAAGTTACTTCTAGTTGCAATACCTTTTTTTAACTAAATCTGACAGTCACTCCAGATCGTTAATCACAGTTATTTTCCTCCTTTGAGTCCCACTTTCCGAGGAAAATTCCACTGCAGAAATTCAGTCAAGGAGACTGTCCTCTCGTCTCAACAACCGAAGCCTTCCTCTGCCGTCCAGGGTAACTTTTGGCTCCTAAGAGCCTCGGGGCTTTCTCCTCCCTCCTTGTTTCTCCCTGCCAGCTGTCCGATGTGGCTCCGGTGAAACTGTGCGGGGGATATTAATGGAAACGCGTTGTCTGGCGTGGAAGATACTTCTATCAGCTGTGTGAGGGATTTAAATGAAGGTACGTTGTTTGCACTCCTCGGGCTCCAAGTGATCAGTTCCAGAGCTCTACCAGTGTGGTTACTAGGGCTCGATGGAAGAGCTTCACTTCTCTGGGGAGGGAGAGGAGGACTCCGGATCAATTAGCAGGAGCTATGCTAGCATTATTTGGGCTCCACGGCTTCAGAATCCAGCTTTTTGGGGCTTGTTTTTTGGGATCAGGTTTACTCACAGTTACTGGTGCAAGCAGCTTTATAGGGAGATAGTGCTCCAGGAGTGAGAGCTTCACCTTCTTAGTTGGGCGCCGCCATGATCAGTCCATGATCTTCCACCTCCTTCCCTCCCTCTCTCTCGAATTGTTCCCACCCCACAAGGTCCAGAAGTCTCTTCCAATTAAAAGTTCTGAATATGATCATGTGGGCATCTTCAGGTGGTGATGAGGCCTCTGTCCATTGACCTTGACATATTTTGATAAGACTTCGCAGCTGCGCAAAAAGGGATAGAAGCTAGCAAGGAAATGGAAAGTTGAAAAGAAGAAATCATACACCCCCTCCTTTTGCTTATCCACAGTAAAGGAATGCAAAACACCTCCAGCTCTCTTCCCCCCACAATACCCCTCCCCCCCGTTGCTAATGACAGCTGAAAGAATTAAGCTTAGCAGTAGAGAAGATAAAGTAGATAGGATATGGGAGAGATAAATGAGATAGATAGCAGTTAGGGTAGCCGAAGAGATCTTGAGGCTGACAGTTAGAGCCCATTGATCACGCCCGAAGGGAGACACCAATTGTCAGCCCCATAAAGCCTGATGGGTCCTTGAGAATCTGTGGTGACTACAAGGCCACCCTCAATCACGCACTGCAACAGAGCGCCTATCCGGTACCAGTCATTCAGCATCTCCTACATTCACTTGAGGGTGGCAGAATATTTGCAAAACTAGATCTGGCCCAAGCGTATCAACAGCTGCCAGTTGATACCGAAACTGCAGAAGCCCAAACTATAGTTACACATCGTGGTGCATTCAAATGTAACAGGCTCCAGTTTGGAGTAAGCGTAACGCCAGGCATTTTTCAAAGCCTGATGGAGAGACTATTGCAGGGCATAAAAGGGGTCGTGCCCTATTTTGATGATGTACTGATAGCAGCCCCAACAAAAAGTCAATTAGAGAAATGCCTCAGAACAGTCCTAGAAAGGTTCAAAGATGCTGGCCTAAAGGTTAAGAAGGAAAAGTGCCAGTTATGCACAGAAAGGTGGAGTTTCTTGGCTACCTCCTTGACAGACAAGGAATCCAACCTACAGAAAAGAAATTGGCAGCTATCAAAAATGCCCCAAGACCCAAAAACAAAACTGACCTTCAAGCCTTCCTGGAACTCATTAACTTTTATAACATTTTCCTACCCCAGAAGGCGACTGTTGCTGAACCCCTTCATAGACTACTTGATAAAAGGGCTTCCTGGATTTGGGGACGACGGGAGGAACATGCCTTCCAGCAAGTAAAGGACCTCCTCACCTCTGATGCAGTGCTAATACAATATAACGAGACACTCCCATTGACTGTTACTTGTGATGCCTCACCGTTTGGGGTGGGGGCCATTCCGAGCCATGTCCTACCAAACGGCTCAGAAGCACCAATTGCATTTTTTTCAAGAACTTTGTCAAAAACAGAAAGAAACTATAGCCACCTAGATAAGGAAGCCTTTGCTATTGTCTCTGCGATTAAAAGGTTTCATGAATATGTATATGGGAGATCATTTTCCATTATCACAGATCATAAGCCATTACTTGGCATTCTGGCGGGCGACAAACCTACCCCACACATTCTTTCCCCTAGAATGATGCGATGGTCGGAATTCCTAGCTGCCTATGACTATCAACTAAGATATCGCCCTGGAAAATCTATTCCTCACGCTGATGCCTTGAGCCGCTCTGTGCTACCCGAACTGCAGGAAGACCCAGCTCCCACGCTACCAATACTACAAATCAAGACAATTCCCTTACCTCCACTAATGGCCCAAGACATCGCCTTTGAAACCAAAAAAGACTCATGTTTGGCACGAGTTCTTGGCTGGGTGGAGAGGGGATGGCCAGAATATGAGCCCAAGGAAACCTTTAAACCATTCAAAAACAGACAGACAGAACTCTTCTCGCAAAGAGGGTGTGTATTATGGGGAGACTGAGTTGTCATACCAACTAAACTACAAAAAAATGTCCTTCAAATGCTACACGATGGACACCCGGGCATCGTCGTATGAAAGCGCTGGCAAGAAGCTACACCTGGTGGCCAGGTATGGACAAACAAATTGAAACCTGGGTCGCCACCTGTAACAGATGCCAGGAAAATCACTCAGCCCCACCAAAAGCTCCACCAGAAGAATGGGAAACACCCAGAGGTCCCTGGTCGCTCATTCATATTGACTTTGTGGGACCTACTAAAGGACACACTTTCCTAATAACTGTAGATGCGTATTCTAACTGGCTCAAGGTCAATAAAATGAAAACAACCACTACAGAGGCAGTCATCAAGATTTTAAACAGACTCTTTGCTACACACGGCCTACCCGATGTCCTGGTTTCCAACAATGGGCCTCAATTTACTGCCTTAGCCTTTGAACAATACCTAGTTGAACGGGGCATCCGACACGCACTCACATCGCCGGCTCATCCAGCAGCAAATGGTAGGGCTGAATGAATGGTTCAGTTCACAAAGAAAACCCTACAGAAAATGGAACAAGGTAACATCCATGGAAAAGTCACTAGAATGCTGCTTCTCCAACACACCTAACAGCACAACTAACAAGAGCCCAGCTGAACTCCTGATGGCCAGGAAACTCAGATCACCTCTAGACTGCTTATACCCTGCCTACACCCTGGAAAAGCCCCTGGGTTCCAGCAACAAGCATTGCTCCTTTAAGGTAGGAGACCTTGTATTTGCAAAAAAATTTTCAGGGGATCCCCTCTGGATTCCTGCTCAAATAACTCAAGTCACGGGCCCCCGCTCCTACTGTCTACTGACCACTGATGGCAGAGCGTGGAAACACCACATTGACCAGCTACGCTCCAGACTGACCACAACTTCCATCCCTGACCCCAGCCTCGACACCAGGGGGGGAGGGGAAGCCGAGAGCCCGGAAATAGAACCAACACCTGTTCCTTCAGAACTAACCCCAAGATCACCACACCATAGCTTACAATACTCACCAGCTGTAGTTGAACCTGGGCAGATGAACACTTCACCAAGAAGCAGCAGCCAAGCAGGTTCAGCGAGCCCAAAAAACCATAGTGGTAGCAACAAAGCTGAGGACTCAGTCACCCCGAGGGCATCAGGAGAGAGTCCCAACTATGGCACCGGTTCACCGTTTCAGCTAGATAAGTAAGCAGTCCATCTGAACCCGAATTTGAACACGGACAACTGGAATTACGTAAGTCGGGTAGACAGGTACGAAGACCTGCCTACCTG
The DNA here is from genome assembly GCF_049901715.1 of Pseudonaja textilis. Lineage (NCBI taxonomy): Eukaryota > Metazoa > Chordata > Lepidosauria > Squamata > Elapidae > Pseudonaja > Pseudonaja textilis. Next base: position 120,988,649 of record NC_142008.1, on the reverse strand, counting down.
CGAGACTATATAACTCCACCCCTTAAACAGAACCGAGAGGGGAGGGGTGTTCCGGACTAGCAGGCTCAAAAGCCTGCAACTCTGATTGGCCCGTGAATAGCAGATCATGATTGGTCACCGCAGACTGATCCGATTGGCTAGTAAACGGGCTGCCACGATTGGCCCAGCCAAGAGCAGCAAACTCAAATCGCCTTCATTGGCTGCCTAGCCGCAGCCAGCCCTATATAAGGGGCTGCTGCGGCTGGGATTCTTGGCTCAGATCTGAAGTCACTAATAAAGAGCTGTTGTTGTTATCTGAGTCCTGCCTCTGTTCTTGAACCATCCTCCCAGATCTAACACTAGGCTTCCCCAAAAAGCACTAAGTAAATTCTGTGTCCCAGCAAAACCTCTTTTATTAAATGAATGTGAATTCATTGCATTCACATTCAACCAATGGCCTGGCAAACAGTCTTGCAAAGCTATCATTATTAGCTCAGACCTTATCTATCTTGGAAAGCAGCCTGGTAAATATTTCCACATGCAGTTCTGAGAGGGAAGGACTGGGCACATAGTCTCTAGGTTACATAGACTAATCTTCATGAGACTGGATCAAATGAATTGTTTCCTGCAAAAAACCCTTCCCCTTTTGATCCTCTTTCAATCTTGATAGGAAGAGTCATTCATCCTCCACCATGTTAACCCTGAGTTGTTAATTGTTCCTTCCTTTTGGCAGCTCTGTGCATGTGCAGGCTGGGAACTGGTTCCAGAAGCTTCTCCACCTGTCCAAGCCTGAAGGCAGCTGATGACTGCCAGCCTGCCTTGGCCCATCTCTGCCTCTGATGCAGAGCCCTCGTCCACAGGTCTTAAAATTGCCAATTTGGACATTCCTGGCTTAGAGGGTTGGTTTAGGACTGTGGAAAAGTCTTCCATTAGTTGTGGAAACTCACTTGGGACTTGAGCCTGACTGATTTAGTCTTTCAGCCTATTATCAGGAGGAAAAGTCCTAAAAAATAAAAATTCATTCTAGGCCATAAACAAGAGTTTACCATGTGCAATAGTTAGATTAACTCAGCATACCAAGTTAAAATTAAATAACCTACCATACTGTAAAACACAGGGTGGCAATCTTGAGGCGACATTGGAGACAATACCTTTGATGTCCCCTATAGACATATTCTTTGTGAACCACAACCTGTGGCTTTCCTTTTACCACCATATTTACATGCTAGAAGCCAGTTGCTTTGTAATAGGAAAGAATTGTACAGTCTTTATGTCTTTTTCATAGCAAAGTCATCAGGGAAGCTCTGAATGTGACAATGCCATTTTTGAAGTCTTTCAAAGAGTTTTGGAGGGTTATTACCATCATCCTTTACCTGGAGAAAATGTGGCTATGTTCTGTACTCATCATCATCATCACTACACTTTTAGGTAAGTATTTCTTAACAGTGTTAGACTACAGGTTTCAGCTGGGCATATGCTCATTTATTTGAGTTCTTTGAGATGAGGTAGCATGGGATAACCTGGAAGATATCTGAGAAATTGGCAGTAAATTATCTGCAAGGAATTTCAAAAACTTCTTTACAGCAGTTACATTTTTTATTCCTTCCTGGCAGTTACAAATAAATTGATTATCTATCATCCTTTGGAAGAGAGCATCCTGATTTCCTTCCTTCCATATTTTATCCTTTCTATTTACCTAATCTGTACACCACCAGTTATATTTTCAGCAAAAAGTCCATAAAGGGCTTCCAGTCTCTAATACATGTACTTATTTCTTTTTTCTCCCTCTGTACAGCAATCCAACAATTTAGCAAATTTTGTCATCTTCTCCAGACATCCCTCCTTTGTGGATGCTTTCCAATCCTTCCAGCTTTGTATGATTAATAGTTGTGCTGCAATCAGATGGAAATATTTTTTCTAGACATGTCCACTTTGCATGTTAAAAATAAATAAATCCCTGCTTTTTTCTCTCCTCCGTTTTACTGGTTTGTTGCACTTATGAATGTGTGTGTGTGTGTGTGTGTGTGTGTGTGCTCAGTGTGCTTGTTGGTGAACATGATGAAAAATATATAAAAGCAGGGCAGAATTTATTCAAGGTAGCCTTTGTAATTAGCACAGGTGTTAGATGATGTCCCAAAGTTGCTTTTTCAAGAGGTAACTGTACTTTCTGGTTTTTCTTTGAAGACGTTTCACTTCATCTAAGAAGCTTCTTCAGCAGCAGAAGTTTCCTGGATGAGAAGCAAAATGTCTTCAAAGAAAAACCAGGAAATCCAGTTGCCTCTTGAAAAAGCACCTTTGGTATAACCATGACCTGGATGACTGAGAATTTCCATAAACATGTTGGAAGATGGTGGGTTGTAATAGCACCAAAGTTATTGATGAAGCAAGGGAGAAGGAATTATGTGTCCACCTCTCCAACTAACCTCATGAATTCTTCATTATCCTTTGTCTAGGGAGAAGCAGAGGACAATCGGTGGACCAAACATCTGGAATTGTGACTGCTACTGAAGGACAGCCTATTGTTTTCTATTGTTCCTATGAAGCACAGATTGGTGGCTCACATTACCCATACTGGTACATTCAGCACTCTGGGCAACCTCTGAAATTATTTTTGCCATGGCATGAGAAGAATATACAAGGCTTCCATGGAACTGTCCATAAAGGCAAGACAAATGGAACTTTCAATCTGCAGAAAGATGCCAGTCAGCTGAAGGACTCTGCTGCCTACTTCTGTGCCTTCAGTGACACAGTGTGACAAAGCAGATGAGCAGCCAACAGAAAAGGTACAATGGGAGTGGGGGGAGAAAAAAGCAGTGAAGGTGAGCTCAGAAATGAAAGTTCCATGAATATAGTTGGATTTATCATCCAGGTCAACTGTGCAATGGAACTGAGATGTAGACAATTGTATTAGCTGTTTGCGATACCTTGGACTAGAGGTTCCTCAGCATCTGAAATCAAGAAAAAAAATTCTTTGGAATGAGGTAAGAGAAAATGTTATCTAACCTCCTGGAACCACTTATCTCCATAGTCATGCAGAGAATCCTTTCAGGTCATTTAGATCAAGGGTTTTCAAACTTGGCAAGTCTAAGACTTGTGGACTTCAGCTCCCAGAATTCCTCCTCCAGTCATGTTAGCTCAGGAATTCTTCAACTCCCAGAATTCCTAAGCTAACATGAAGAGGAATTCTGGGAGCTGAAGTCCACAAGTCTTAAAGCTGTCAAGTTTGAAGACCCCTGATTTAGATGATAGAATTGCACATCGATCCATCTGGAAACACTTTGAACATTGGGATTCCTCTTTCTGTTTTAACTCTTTCAGGCTCTAAAATGATTGAAACTCACATTTTATATCATGCAGATTTCTCTTTCTCTCCTTCTTTCTCTCTTTCTCCCATCTATTTATCTTCTCATTTGCCTCTCCATTCAACTAGCCAGCAATATATTTTCCTTCGGAAATCACCTTCAATGCTGGGATCCTTCCTTCAGCCAATCTGCTTTCTTACACCAACTTTTAAACCACACGGTGGCAATCTTGAGACAACACGAGCCTCACCAGATGACACAGGATATCCTCTGTAGCACATATGTTCTGTGAACCATACCTTATGATTTGTCTTCATTTCTCCACCCCATTTGCATCTTAGAAGGCAATATTTTTGTAAAGGGAAAGAGATTTATAGCTTCTAAGTCTCTTTTATAGCAAATTTGGCAGGGGAGCTTTGAAGGTGACAGCACCAGCTTTGACATTCTCCAATTATTTTTTGGGCTAGTCTAGTATCCCAATTCTTCATCTGGAGAAATGCTTCTAAGGTCTCTAGTCATCATCATTATCATCATCATCATCATCTCACTTTTAAGTAGTAAGTTATTTCTTCATAATGTTAGGCTATAGGATTTGGCTGGGTATATCTTGAATTACTGGGTTCCATGGAAACAGGTAGAGCAAGATGCCTTGGATAATGTCTAGAACAAGAGTCTTCAAACTTGGCAAGTTTAAGACTTGTGGACTTCAACTCCCAGAATTCTTGAGCTAACATGACTGAAGGAAAAATTCTGAGAGTTGAAGTCCACAAGTCTTAAAGCTGTCAAGTTTGAAGACCCCGGGTCTAGAAAATTGGCAGTAGTTTATTTGCAAGGAGTTTAAAGAACTCAAGCACAAGTATTCAGCTGAAATGAGTTTGTGTACATGCATGTGTTTTCAGTGTGTTTGATGAGCGGCATAATGAAAAAAATATAAGAGGAGGAACTTGTCCAGGATAACCCTCATAATTAGCATCGAAGGTTGCAGGCAGCAAGAAAGCAGGTCCAACCAGCACCAAGGTTGTTTCTGAAAAGAGAGAAGGACTTACATGTCCACCTCCTCAACTAACCTCATGTATTCTCTATTTTCTGTCCAGGATGAAGCATGGGACAGTCAGTGGACCAAACCTCTGGTCTGGTGACTCTTACTGAAGGACAAACTGTATCTCTCTCTTGTTCCTATGAAGCACAGTATAGAGGTGAATTTGACACATACTTGTACATTCAACATCCTGGTCAACCTCTAAAATACATTCTAGATTTATCTGTCAATGAAGCTCAAGGATTTCAAGCTACTTACATTCCCCATGGAAACAAGCATGAAGGGACTTTCAGCATGCAGAAACCAGCCATCCAGTTGAATGATTCTGCTGCCTACTTCTATGCCTTCAGAGACACAGTATGATAAAGTACACGAGAAGCCAACAAAAACATAGAAAGGGGGAGAAAAGTAATGAACATTTGCTCAGCAATGAAAGTTCCTTTGGGGTTAAGGTCCCTGGCATCCAGATTTACCAGCAATGAAACTGAGGTGTTGAAAAACATATTATCCTTTCATGATATCTTGGACTAGACGTTCCTTAGTGTTTGATTCAAAGAAGAATCTGGGTTAGGATAATAGAAAATATTATTTAACCATCTTAATTCCATAGCTATGCAGGAAATGCTTTCATGTCAATTACATATAGCATTTCCAGTTGTCCATCCAGAAGCAATTTTAACATTGGAATTCATCTTTCTATTTTAACAGGCTCAAAAATGATTCCAACTCTCTCTCTCTCTCTCTCTCTCTCCCCCACTGTCTCTCTCTCTCTGTCTCTCTGTCTGTCTCTCTCTTTCTGTTTCTCTCTCTCTGTGTGTGTGTGTCTGTCTGTCTCTCTGTCTCTCTCTCCCTGTCTCTCTCTCTCCCTCTCTCTCTCTATGTCTCTCTCTGTCTCCGTCTCTCTGTCTGTCTTTCTGTGTCTTTGTCTGTCTTTCTGTCTGTCTGTCTGTCTGTCTCTCTCTCTCTCTCTCTCTCTCTCCCCCTTCCCTTTTCTTCTCTATTTATTCTCTCAAAGCCTCTCCTTTCAGCGGGCTAATAATGCCTGTTTCAAAAATAACCTGGGATCTTTCCTTCAACCCAGCTGCTTTGTTACACCTACTTTAAAACTCATGGTGGCAATCTTGAATCAACAGCAGCCTTACCAGATGACACATATGATATTCTCTGTAACAATATGTTCTGTGAACCATATCCTGTGGTCTGTCTTCTTTTTACCCCGCCCCTTTCTGTCTGTCTGCCTCTTCTATTTATCTCCCCAATTACTTCTATTCAGCTGGCCAATGATATCTTTCAGAAATCATTTTTAACATTGTATTCCTTCCTTCAACCCACCTGTTATCTAATATCTGTGGCAATCTTGAGACAACATGGGCCTACCAGACAATCTCTCTGTTGTTCCCCATAGCATATATTTCTGTAACCCATATCCTGTGGTTTGTCTTTTTTTTTTTACCACCAAATGTATATGTTAGAAGCCAATTTCTTTGTAACAGGAAAGTGTAGTGTAGACTTTAGAGTTAGCAGGAGCAAAGTTGGCAGGACAAGTCTGAAGGCGACAACACCACCTTGGAAGTTCTCCCAAGAGTTTTGGGGGTTACTATCTGTACTATTTATCATCTAAAATGTGGCTGTTGTCTTTGGTCATCATCATCATCATCTCACTTTTAAGTAAGTATTTATTTCTTAACAACATTTGACTATGTTTTTTTGGCTGGATATATGCTCACTTCTTTGAGTTCTTTGAAATGAGGCAGTGCAGAATCCCCTGGAAGATTTCTGAGAAATTAGCAAATTATCTGCAATGTGTTAAAAGACCTGCTTTATATCAGTGACAAATACATTCATCATCTATTATCCTTTTTAAAATGAGCATCATGATTTTATTTCTTCCACATTTTGCCCTTTCATCAAATCCATAAACCCTCCGTTCATCACCCCCCCCCATTTTCAACAAAAAAGTCCATAAAAGGTTTCCAGTTCTAATGAGTGTACTTATCATTTTTTCTCTGATTCCAACAAGTCAATGTTGCCCCTCTGCAAATTTTGCCATCTTCCGCAGCCATTCCATCCTTGTGGATATTTCAGTATCTTTCCATATTTGTGTGCATAATAGTTTCATGCAATAAGATCTAGACATGTCCCTTTTTAATACCAAAAAGACCCTTGCTTTTTCTTCTCCTCTGGTTCCCTGGTTTCTGGAAGTCATGTGGTGTCTCTCTGTATGCCTTTGAGTGTATTATGTGTTTGGTGGTGAGCATGATGAAAATAATATAAAACTGGGAAGGAATTTGTGCAGGGTTAATCAGCATAATCAGTACAGATGTTTGAAGACTGCAAGAATGTGGTTCATTGTATCACCATGGTTGTTTCTGAAAAGAAGAAGAAGGACCTACATACTCATTTCTCCAACTAACCTCATGCCTTCTGCATTATCTTCTGTCCAGGAGGAAGCAAAGGACAATCGGTGCAGCAAACATCTGGCATTTTGACAGTGATCTTTCTTTCTCAATTGTTCCTATGAAGCAAAGTTTAGTGACACCTATTTCACATTCTGGTATGTTCAGTCTCCTGGTCGGTCTCTGAGATTCCTTCTAGCATCTTATTGGAACAATTCCAAAGGATATCAGGCTATTCACATTCCCCATGAAAGCCAACAAAAAGGGACTTTCAGTTTATAAAGGCAAGCCAGTCAGCTGAAGGACTCTGCTGCCTATTTTTGTGCCTTCAGTTCCTTCAGGCACACAGTGAGACAAAATAGATGAGAAGCCAACAAAAAAAAGCACAAAAGGGGACAAAAATAATGAAGGTAAACTTAGAAATAAAAGTAATGGTTCATTTGTTATTATGGTCCCTGAATGTACATGGACTTAATCCAGATCACGCTTGCAGTGGAAAGGAGATATGGAAAATATTCTTAGCTCTTGTCTAGGGAAATTCTCAGTCATCCAGGTCATGGTTGTCCCAAAGGTTCCTTTTCAGATGGCAACTGTACTTTGTTTTTTCTTGAAGAGATTTTGCTTCTCATCCAAGAAGCTTCTTCAGTTCTTCAGTTTTCAACCCTGAAGAAAAGAGAAGCAAAATATCTTCAAGCAAAAACAAAGACTTTTGAAAAAGCACCTTTGGGATTCTTAGCTCTTCAAAATATTTTGGAGTAGAGATTCCTCAGGGTCTGATATGAAGAAGAATATCTATCTGGGCAGGGATAAGAGGAAATATTATCTAAACACCTGGTAGCACTTAGCTATATAGACAAGCACAGAGTTTAAGGTCCCTTACAATAGTTGGACTTGCACCCAGATAAACCTTACCATGGAACAGAGATGTAGAAAGTTATATTCATCTTTCAGGATATCTTGGGCTAGAAGTTCCTCATCATCTCATGCCAAGAAGAATGAACAATTGGACAGGGATAAGAGTAAAGACTAACCATCTGGAACCACTTATTTCCCTAGTTGTGCAGAGGACACCTTTAGGTCGTTTAGGTGACAGCATTGTGAGTTGTCTATTTGGAAGCACTTTGAGCTTCATATTTCAATTTTAAACCTTTTAGAATCTAAAATGACTCTTTCTAATTCACATTTCATATGATGAAGCTCTCTTCTCTCTCTCTCTGAAGGGCCTGATGGTAACCATCAAGGTCACCCCTGCAGGTGCTTAAAAAGGAGAGAGACTATTCCCATAACAAAAGGACATCTCGTAATTGGACAATGTGGTCACCCAGGGCTGGGGAGAATGGGAAAGTACTGTGCAGGAAAATCAGAGTAGGCTTTTGATTCTTCAGTACCAAAATGGTATATTCAATAAACTTTTACTTTTGGGAATTCAAAGCTCCTGAGAGAGTTGACACTCTCCTCTCTGTCTCTCACTCTTTCTGTGCATCTGTTTCTCTCTCTCTCTCTCTCTCTTTCTCTGTTTTATTTATCTTCCCATTTCCTTCCCTTTTAAGATGGCCAATTATGTATATTTCTTTTAGAGATCACCTCAAACAATGGAAACAATGAGGGGTTTTTTTACACCTAGTTGAAACACACGGTGGCAATCCTGAAACAACGTGAGTCTTACTGGATGACACACATGATCTCTTCTGTAGCACAAATGCTCTGTGAACCATATCCTGTGGTTGTCTTCTTTTTACCACCAAATTTACATCTTAGAAACCAGTTGTTTTGTAAAAGGAAGGAGCTGAACAGATTCTAAATCTCTTTCAAAGAAGAATTTGCAAGGATGCTCTAAAGGTGACACCAGCATTGAAGTCCTCCAAAGATATTTTTTGTTTAGTACCCGCATTCTTCATCTGGAAAAATGTGGTTGTGGTCTGTTCCCATCATCATCTCATTTTTAAGTAGGAATTTTTCCCCTTCACAATGTTAAACTATAGATTTTGGCTAGGCATTTGTTTGGTTGTTTGGGTTCCTTGAAATCAGATAGAATAGAATCCTCTGGAAAATATCTGGAAAATTGGTGGTGGAACATCTGCAAGGAATTATAAGAACAGGTGTAATCAGCTGGAACAAAAGCCATGTGTGTATATGTGTGTGTGTTACTGTGAATAGTAGGCTTGATGCAAAGAATGAAATTGTATAGGGTAGCCCTCATAATTAGATGTTTGCAGATAGCAAGAAACAGCACCAAAGATTTTTCTTTTTCTGGAAAGAAGGGCCTATTTGTCCATCTCCCCAAATTACCTCATGTCTTCTTCATGATCTTCTTTCTAGGAGTGGACCAAACTTCTAGCATTCTCATTGTTACTAAAGGACAACCTGTTTCTCTCAATTGCTCTTAAGAGGCAGAATTTCCTGTCACAAATTACCCATACTGGTACATTCAGCATCCTGGCCAGCCTCTAAAGACCTGGTTGACCAACCTTGACAACAAGGCCCAAGGCTTCCAGGCTACTCACTATGAAGACAAGAAAAAAGGGACTTTCAACATGAGGAAACCAGCCGTCCAGTTGACGGACTCCTCTGTCTGACTTATGATCATTTTTCATGCTTACGACCATGGCAGCATCCCCATGGCCACATGATCAAACTTCAGACACTTGCCGACTGACTCATATTTATGATGGTTGCAATATCCCTGGGTCATGTGATCAACTTTTCCAAACTTCTAACAAGCAAAGTCAGTGGAGAAGCCAGATTTACTCAACAACTGTGTTAGTAACTGAACAACTACAGTGATTCACTTAACAACAGTGGCAGGAAAAGTCATAAAAAGTGTAATTTACTTCCAGATAAACTCTAATACAGGAGAAGGCTACACAAAATTAATATTAAAATATTTTCCCTTCTATTTACTGAAGTAACTTGTTTTCATATTATTTCAGCTTTTTCTTCAGCTTTGTCTTTCTCTGCCTTTGTCAGTCTCTCTCTGACATCCCTCCATTCCTCCCTCTCTCCATCCATCCATCCATCCATCAATCCATCCATGATCTCTGTTGGTCTCTGTCTCTGTCTATCCATCTCTCTCTATGTGTGTGTGTCTCATACACACACATCAGCACCAGGAGCTGGTTTTCTGGAATTATTGCACATTTTATCTCTAGCTTACTTTTGAACACTCAAATTTTAAAACATGTTCAAGCACAAGGTGGCAATCTTGAGACAATACTTGGCCTGCACTGACTATGTTGAATAGTTGAGTTTTCTATAATACATTTTGGTGGGTTTTTTTTTTTTTTAGTATTTATTTGATTTGTCAATTGCTTACAAGATACAGATAAAAGAATAAACATAATTTTGAATACATGAGATAGGTATTTATAAGAAAAATAAAAACAATAGGACAGCGATGGTAGGCACGTTTGGCGCGCTTATGCACGCCCCCTAGAAGTCTCTTAGGAAGGGGGTGAGGTCAATAGTAGACAGTCTAAGGTTAAAGTTTTTGGGGTTTGGGGAAGAAACCACAAAGTCAGGTAGAGTATTCCAAACATTGACCACTCTGTTGCTGAAGTCGTATTTCCTGCAATCAAGTTTGGTGCGATTAACCTTGAGTTTGTATGTATTGTTTGCTCTTGTATTGTTATGGTTGAAGCTGAAGTATTCATTGACAGGTAGGACATTGCAATGTATGAATTTATATACTCTACTTAGATCAGACTGAAGGCAGCGTAGTTCTAGCTTTTCTAGGTCTAGAATTTCGAGTCTGGGGGCATAAGTTATTCTGCTAATGAGTATAGGAATGGAGAACTCTTTTTGTGAAATATTTCTGAACTTTCTCAACTATGTTAATATAAGATATGTAATGTGGGTTCCAGACTGATAAGCTGTATTTGAGTATTTGTCTAGAAAATATTTTGTATGCTCTAGTTAGTAGTGTAATATTACCAGAGAAAAAGCTACGTAAGATAAGGTTAACAACTCTTAATGCCTTTTTGACTATGTAGTTATAGTGGGCTCTAGCACTTAGATCATTTGAGATGAGTACTCCAAGATCCTTGACAAAGTTTGGATCATCAACAAGGTCTTGACTATTTAGCTTGTATTTTATTTTCTGATTTTTTCTGCCAATATGTAAGACAGAGCATTTATTTGTTGAGATTTGAAGTTGCCATTTGGTTGACCATTCTGATACATAGTCAGGGTCTTTTGGGAGGGTAGTTGTATTGTCTGTGGTGTTGAATAGCTTTACATCAGCAGCGAAGAGAATGCAGTTGCTCTTGATATGATCACAGAGGTAATTTATGTAGAGTATGAAGAGAGTTGGTCCTAAAACACTGCCTTGGGGGACATCACTGTGGACAGCTACAGAATTTGATAGGATGCTCCCAATTCTGACCATTTGTTGTCTGTTTGACAGGAATGCTTCTATCCAGTTATGTAGGTGTCCACAGATACAATAAGATTTTAATTTTAGGAGTAGTTTGTCGTGTACCACAGAATCAAAAGTTTTACAGAAGTCTATATAGATTGCCTCTGTTGCTTTGCCCTGATCTGGTTGCGTAGTCCATATGTTTTTGCAGTGTAAGAGTTGCAGATTACAGGATAGTTTTTTTCTGAACCAAATTGTTTATTAGAGAGTAGGTTGTTTGTTTCTAAGTGGAGGATAATGGATTGGTTAATAATTGATTCCATGACTTTACAGGTGATGCAGCATAAGGAGATTGGTCTGTAATCTTCAACAAGGCTGGGGTCTCCTTTTTTGAAGATGGGATGACCGTGGCTTGTGACCATAATTTTGGCAAGGAGCTGGTCCTGAAAGATTTTTCAAAGATTATGCTTAGAGGTCCAGCTATGGCAGTGGATAGCTTTTTAAAGAAGTAGTCACATATTCTGTCTGGTCCAATAGATAGGGATGGTTTTAGATTGCACAGTGTTTTTTCAACAATGTCTTCTGTAAATCGATATTTATTAGATCATTGTAGTTGTCTGTGGTTCAACTAGGAAATACTGGGCATGATCCATAGCTGTTTACAAATACTGAGCCAAAGAATGTGTAAAAGAGGTTTGCTTTGATGGTGTCATCATTGCAGTCTTTGCCATTAGGTCCTTTCAGGGGTGGGATGGACCTTGAGTCTTTCAGTTGTTTACAAAATTGTAGAAAGTGTGGGTGGAATTTGTGAGTAGAAGAATGCACTAATTATCTTACTTAATGTGATAATTAGTGCATTCAGTTTTTATCTGGTGGCATAGATTTTTGTATCAGCTTTTGAAGCTGGCAACGTGACCAGATTTGTTTTTTAACCAAAGTGATCTCTTTTTGAATTGAAGCTTCCTTATTGTTATGGGTAATCTGTTTTTCCTGGTTTTGGGAGTTGTTATTGGTACGTATAGTTTGATGGCTCTTTTGATTTCTAGTAAGAATATGTTTTAATGGTCTTCAACAGTATTGCATCCAGTGAATAGAAATTGCCAATCAAAGGAAGAGGGATCATTGATTATAAGATCATAGCTGCCTTTTTTAAAGTTATAATTGGGGATTTTGTCGTTGTGATGATTTTTGTGTGGACATGCAGGATTTTTTTTTCTTAGGTTGTGGTTTGGTACTGGATTTTTTTACTGGCATGGTGAGTTTGTTGAGATAGTACATTGATTAAATTGCTTAATAAAACAATTATGGGTAATCAGTATAGCCAATATCACACCAATTAATCAATTACAATAATCTATCTGGTCAAATAATTATGCTAAGCAACAATCAGCCTAATTAATTAATTACACTAATTGTTAAATACACTGTTCAATTAAATTCACTGAATCACTAATTTTACTAATCAATTAAATTACATTAAGCCTGATTTTTTTATACTAATCAGTAATCACACTGTTTGCATTAAACACTCTAATCACATTGATCAATTAAAACAATAAATCAATTAAACAATTGATAAATTAATTATTTTTAGAAATTGATTATCTGATCATTGATATAGGTATTGAGGTAGAATTAAATAATGCTTTCTTTAAATTGCTGGTTGAATGTTGAAAATCTCTTTTTAGGAAGGGAAAAACACAGCCAGTTTCTATGGAGATGGCTGATTTAAAGTGTTTTCTGGTTTTGCATTTTGTCATCAAAAGGGGGTGAAAAGTTTTCAATACTAACCACATCCCGTGGCTTGCAGTATTTTTAACCTGAAGTTTAAAGAGGAGGAGGAGGAGGAGGTATTTACCAGAAACTACTCTGTTGTGGCTTATCTTGTCCTACTGAGCACAAAGTCTCTAGTCTAGAAGTCACCAGAATCTGTCAAATTCTGTAGATATCTGGAATATTGGTGGTATGTCTGCAATCTTTAATTCAGTCAAATGTCCATCTTTTGGGTGTTCGTGATCATTGTTACAATCTTAAGTAAGTAATTCTTTTCCATGTTAGGATTAATTTTTGCATTGTATGTTTTAGATTCTTAAAGATTGTTTTGCAAAAAGGTTTTGTTTTGTAAAAAAGTTAGTGTGATAATATTCCTTTCTTTATTATTCAGGAGACTATGAAGAAGTCACAATCTTTAAAAAAAAAACCCTCTTGGAATAATGAAAATTATGCAAGCCTTTCCACTTCGTTTGACTCTTTTGGTCTGCCCCATACTTCTGTATAAATTCATAGTTTGAGATTACCCTGTGGATATGATTGGAATGGAAGGAAGGAAGGGAAAGAAGTAAGGAGATGGGAATGACAAGAAGGAAAGAAACAAGAATAGAGAGAAAGAAGGGAAGGAAGGAAGGAAGGAAGGAAGGAAGGAAGGAAGGAAGGAAAGAAAGAAAGAAAGAAAGAAAGAAAGAAAGAAAGAAAGAAAGAAAGAAAGAAAGAAAGAAAGAAAGAGATGAGAATGAGAATGAGAAGAAAGACGGAAAGGAGGGAGAGAGGGAGTAGGGAAAGAAGGAAGGAATGGAGGGAGGGATGGAGGAAGACTGCAGAAGGTTAAAAAATGTACAATCAATACCATTTTCAATCAAACAAGATTTTAGTCAGAAAGGTGCGGGGGGGGGGGAATGAGAAGACTGTTATTCAAATAAAAAACCACAAGAGCTTGAGGGAGAATTTACTTATTGTCTATCTCTTCCTCTGCTTGGTCAACCGTCCATCCAATTTCAACTCTTCTCCACAGGACCGAGTGCAGAAGACGTGGTTGAACAAACAAGGACAGCCATGATTGTGACTGAAGGAAATCTCTTCTTAATCCAGTGCTCCTATGAAGCAGATTGGTCTGTCACCAATGATCCCTTTTGGTACATTCAGCTTCCTGGCCAACCCCCTAAGTTCTTTTTGTCTGAAAATGAGGACAACAAGCAAGGTTTCCAAGTGTCTCACATACCTGGAGAAAACAAGAGAAGCGGCATCTTCAATCTGATGAAAGCCACCAGTCAGCTGAATGACTCTGCTTTTTACCTCTGTGCCTTCACGTACCCAGTGAGATACACCTGGAGACAAACCAGTCAAAAACTAGCAAATAGAGCAGATAATGTTAGATGGAGGAATTTTCACTTATTTTTGACAGGGTTTTACACTACAGTGACCCATCAAACATCTGCAGGGTGAAAGCTACAAAATGGGACCCCATTCTTGATATAGAATTAAACTTACATTCATTAACACCAATGTAAATGCAATTAATAACTCAGATACACGTCTAATGTATTCTATGACATCTTATAAATGCAAACCATTTCTATTGATGATACATGTGCAATAAATAAATACATCGTACAATTAATATACAACAAAACTAACATTAATAATAGTCGCAGAGATGTTATTTTCTCCACTTTATTTCTGGAAGTTTCTTTTCTTCACACACACACACACACACACACACACACACACACTCCATATATAAATTCCATATACTGTATGTATGTATGTATGTATGTATGTATGTATGTATGTATGTATATACATATATATACATATATATACATATATATACATATACATATACATACACATACACATACATATACATATACATATACATATACATATACATATATATACATATATGGCATTCGGCCGTTTCAGCAGAATCTCATCTGCCATCATCAGGTTCTGTATAGTGTTCATCTGTGAGTCAGGCTTTTATAGTGGTTTCAGATTTAAATTTGGGGCAGCCTATTGCTGTGCCAGAATGGTTTTTTCTTCACCCTGATTGGTTGAGAGTCTTGGTCTGTGTTTATTGGTCTTGGAGTTCGCTGTGTTCTGCTTGATTGGTGTTTCTAATATCTCCTGTCTGTTTTTTGGCTCTTTTTGTCTCTTGATTGGCTGGCAACATTGTGTTACTTTATTGGAGGCCTTTAGTGCAGCTTGGCTCTGAATAAATGGACAGCTATCATTAGTTAGGAAGGTAGGTTTCATCTGGGTGCCTGGTTGGGGTGTGTTTGAGCTGGAGGTATCAGGGGGGATCTGTCTGTGCCCAGGTGTTTGCCTGGCTTGTGGTGTGGAGATTTTTTTGTTTGTGAGTGCAGGCTTCCAAATGATTGACAGTCTGGTGGAATCATCTCTTCTATTCATGCTTTCAAGTCTTTTTTCAATCTCTATGGCTTCTCTGATGATTCTGTTGCTGGGATTTTCTATAGTGGCTAGGGTTTTGGTGCCATTGAAGTTGATGCTATGACCTGTGGCTTCCATGTGTTGGACTAGTGAAGAAGTGTGTTCCAGCTTTTTGACTGCATTTTTGTGTTCATCCAGGTGGGTACTTATTCTTCTATTGGTCTGTCCAATGTATGTGGCCGGGCATGATGCACAGGGGACTTCGTATATGCCTTGGTTTTCCAGGTCAATTTTATCTTTGGGGTTTCTAAGGATGGCTGCTATTTTTCTGTCTGTTTTGAAGGCAGTCTTGATGTGATGTCTGTGCAGTATCTTACTAATTTTGTCTGTAGTACTTCTTATGTAGGGCAGGACAGCTGTTCCATAGGTCTGTTCATCTTCTCGGTCTCTATTATGTCTCAGTGTGTTTTTGTGGATCAAGCCAGTGATTTTGCTTTTGTGGAAGCCGTTGGCTGTCAGTACCTTAGTCAGGGTGCATAGTTCAGTCTTAATGTGTGTCTTGTCTGCTAGGCGTTTGGTTCTAGTAATTAATGTTTTAGCCATGGAGTTTATCTGTGCTGGGTGGTGGATTGGGCATTGAGGTAGCGGTTAGTGTGTGTTTTCTTCTGGTATACGTTGTGTCCTAGTGTGCCATCTGTTTTTTTGTAGATTAGTACATCTAGGGATGGTAGTTGTTTGTTTGTTTCTGTTTCCATGGTGAACTTGATTTTGGGGTGTGTGCTGTTTAGGTGTGTTAGGAAATTGTTTAGGTTTTCTTTTCCATGGGGCCAAATCACAAATGTGTCATCATGAAGAAAAAACCATTCTGGCACAGCAATAGGCTGCCCCAAATTTAAATCTGAAACCACTATAAAAGCCTGACTCACAGATGAGCACTATACAGAAGCCTGATGATGGCAGATGAGATTCTGCTGAAACGTCACTACAACTTTAAAAGCACAACTACTATGATGTGCGAAAATACCCGAGCAAAGCCAAATGCCATACATGTAAGTACCACGAAAACTTAAGAAAATATATATATATATATATATATATATATATATATATATATATATATATATATATGGATCTTTGGTTATTCAGGTTTTCTCCCGCGTAAGATTGGAAGTATCTAGGCAATGTTTGATGAAGTCTCATTCATCATCTTCAGGCTTGTGTCTTCAGCTCTGTGCTTCTAAGGGTAAAGACTGTGAGAAGCACAGAGCTGAAGACACAAGCCTGAAGATGATGAATGAGACTTCATCAAACGCGTGCCTAGATACTTCCAATCTACGTGGGAGAAAACCTGAATAACCAAAGATACACATACAAATACCGCGAGAACCTCAGAACGAACACACACACACACACACACACACACACACACACACACACACACACACATATATATATATATATATATATATATATATATATATATATATATATACATGCGTAAGATTCAAGTATCTAGGCAACGCGTTTCGATGAAGTCTCATTCATCATCTTCAGGCTTCTGTCTTCAGCTCTGTGCTTCTCAGAGCTACGGACTATATATATATATATATATATATATATATATATATATATATATATATATATATATATATATATATATATTTCTCTTCGCGGTACTTACATGTATGGTATTCAGCTTTGTTCAGGTATTTTCCCACATCATTATAGTTGTGCTTTTAAAGTTGTAGAAATGTTTGGCAGAATCTCATCTGCCATCATCAGGCTTCTGTATTGTGTTCATCTGTGATGAACAGATGAGATTCTGCCGAAACCTTGCTACAACTTTAAAAGCACAACTATAATGACTATAATACCATATATATATATATATATATATATATATATATATATATATATATATATATATATATATATATATATATATATATATGTGGTATTCATTCATATATATGGTATATGGAAGTATTATAGTTGTGCTTTTAAAGCTGTAGTAATGTTTAAGCAACTTTAAAAGCACAACTATAATGACGTGGGAAAATACCAGAACAAAGCTGAATACCATACATGTAAGTACCTGATGAATACCATACATGTAAGAATACATACATACATACATACATACATACATGTGTGGATCTTTGGTTATTCGGGTTTTCTCCCGCGTAAAATTGGAAGTATCTAGGCGATGTTTCGATGAAGTCTCATTCATCATCTTGAGGCTTGCGTCTTCGGCTTTCTGCTTCTCGTAGTACTGTGAGCTTGCAGCTGCTTCTTCCTTTTAAGTGCTAGTGGGGGTGTGACTTGATTGGGTGGGGACTTGTCTGTTTTCTGATTGGCTGGGGGTGTGTTCTGATTGGTTGGGGGTGTGTTCTGTTCAGGTGGGGGTTTGGTTGTACTCAGGTTAGTCTTAGTTGCTGGGGGATTTAAGATGGTGAGCTGTGATCCTGCTGTTTGCCTTCACGTTCGTGGTCATGCTGCATCTTCATGGTGGGCATCAGTTCACTTCATGTATGGGTTGGAGGGGTTTGAAGTGGGTAGTGATGCAGCTGCGGTACGGCTTCTGCTCTGTGGTCATGTCTCATTTTCTGTGTGGATGTGAGCCTGCTTTCTACGTGGAAGTGTGGTGGTAGCATCTTGTGTGGCCCTCGTGGGTGTGGGTCTGGTGTCATTCTTCATGTTAGGTACTCATTTGTTCATGAGGGCGGGTTTCCAAATGGCTGGTAGGTGGGAGTGATCATATTATTTATTCATGCTGTGAGGGCGTTTTTCTATCTCTGTGGCTTCTCTGATTATTCTGTTGTTGAAGTGTTTGGTTTTGGCAATAGTTCTGGTATTTTTAAAGTCAATCTCATGTCCTGTGGCTTTGAGGTGTTGGACCAGGGAAGATTGAGTTCTTGTGTTCTTCAATGCGTGCACTTATTCTTTTGTTAGTTTGTCTGATGTATGTGGTGGGGCAGGCGGTGCAAGGGATTTCGTATGCTCCTTGGTTTTCTAACTCGATTTTGTCTTTAGGGTTTCTTAGGATGGTGGATATTTTTCTGTTTGTGCAGAATGCTGTTTTAATGTTGTGTTTTTGGAGGATCTTGCTGAGTTTGTCTGTAGTGCCTTTTATATATGGGAGGAGGGCTTTGCCGTTCTCTTGTTCTCTGTCTTGGATTTTGGTTGGGGTTTCTTTTTGGATTAGGTGGGTAATCTTCTTTCTTTGGAATCCATTGGCTGTTAGTCCATTAGTGAGAGTGTGTAGTTCGGTTTGTAGGTTTTGTTCGTTGGCTAAGCATTTTGTTCTGGAGATGAGTGTCTCAGTTACAGAATTGAACTGTGCTGGGTGGTGGTGTGAGAGTGTATGTAGATAGCAGTTTGTATGTGTTTTCTTCTGGTAGATGGTGTGTCCTAGGGAGCCACTGGATTTTTTGTATACTAAGACATCTAGGAAGGGAAGTTGATTGTTAGCTTCTGTTTCCATGGTGAATTGTATTTTGGGGTGTAGGCTGTTGAGGTGTGTGAGGAAGTTGTTCAGTTTTTCTTTCCCGTGTGGCCAGATTATGATGGTGTCATCTACGTATCTGAGCCAGAGTTTGGGTTTGTGATCATATTTTTCTAGAGCTTGTGTTTCAAAGTGTTCCATGTAGAGGTTTGTGATGACAGGGGAGAGGGGTGATCCCATGGGTGCTCCTTCCATTTGTTTGTATTTTTGTCCATTGTAGGTGAAGTATATGTATATGTATGGTATTCAGTTTCTGTTTTAAATTTGGTGCTAGCCTACGCTGTGCCAGAATGGCTTTTTCTTTATCTTGATTGGTTGGGAGTCTTGGTCTCCATTGGTCTTGGAGTTTGCTGTGTTCTGCTTGATTGGTGTTTCTAATATCTTCTGTCTGTTTTGTAGCTTTTTTTGTCTTGACTGGCTAGCAACATTGTGCTTCCTGTATTCGAGGCTTTTAGTGCAGCTTGGCTCTGAGTAAATGGATGACTATCATTTATTAGAAAGATAGGTTTCATCTGGGTGCCTAGTTGGACTTTGTTTGAGCTGGAGGTATCAGGGGGAGTCTGTTTGTGCCCAGGTGTTTGCCTGGCTTGTGGTTTGGAGATTTTTTTGTTTGAGAGTGCAGGCTTCCGGATAATTGACAGTGGAGTCATCTCTTCTATTCATGCTTTCAGGTCTTTTTTCAATCTCTATGGCTTCTCTGATAATTCTGTAGCTGGGGTTTTCTATAGTGGCTAGGGTTTTGGTGCCATTGAAGTCGATGGTATGACCTGTGGCTTTCATGTGCTGGACTAGTGAGGAAGTATGTTCCAGCTTTTTACTGCATTTTTGTGTTCATCTAGGCGGGTACTTTTTCTTTTATTGGTCCGTCCAATGTATGTGGCAGGGCATGATGCATAGGGAGTTTCATATATGCCTTGGTTTTTCAGGTCAATTTTATCTTTGGGGTTTCTTAGGATGGCTGCTATTTTTCTGTCTGTTTTGAAAGCAAAATCACTGGCTTGATCCACAAAAACACACTGAGACATAATGGAGACCTAGAAGATGAACAGATCTATGGAACAGCTATCCTGCCCTACATAAGAGGTACTACAGACAAAGTCAGTAAGATACTACACAGGCATCACATCAAGACTACCTTCAAATACCTGAACAGAGCTGAATACCATACATATAAATATCTGTGAAAACTTAAGAAAACATATATATTAAGTTTTCCCAGGTATTTATATGTATGATAGTCAGCTTTGTTCGGGCATTTTCATCAGGCTTCTGTGTAGATGAACACTATACATTATATTCTGTATAGATGAACACAATACAGAAGCCTGATGATGGCAGATGAGATTCTGCCAAAACGTTGCTACAACTTTAAAAGCACAACTATAATGACGTGGGAAAATACCAGAACAAAGCTGAATACCATACATATATGTACACGCACACACACACACGTATACACATAATACACACACACACACACACACACACACAGAGAGAGCTTTATAATGCCTTGGTAACACCACAGTTGGAATATTCCATCCAGTTTTGGTTGCCATGATGTAAAAAAGATGTTGAGACTCTAGGAAAAGTGCAGAGAAGAGCAACAATGATGTTTAGGGGACTGGAGGCAAAAACATATGAAGAACGGTTGTAGGAATTGGTTATGTCAATTTTGATGAAAAGAAGGACTAGGGGAGACATGATAGCAATGTTCCTATATCTCAGGGGCTACCACAAAGTAGAAGGAGTCAAGCTATTCTCCAAAGCAACTGAAGGCAGGACAAGAAGCAATGGGTGGAAACTACTCAAGGAGAGAAACAACCTAGGAGTTAGGAGAAATTTCCTGACAGAATGATTAATCAGTGGAATGACTTGCCTTCAAAAGTTGTGGGTGCTCCAACACTGCAGGTTTTTAAGAAGAAATTGGACAACCATTTGTCTGGAATGGTATATGGTTTCCTGCTTAAGTGGTGGGTTGGACTAGAAAATCTCCAAGATCCCTTCCAACTCTGTTACTCTGTTATTCTGCTAAATAAGAAAGTTTAATAGAACTTTTTATTATGGATTCACATGAAATCAGGAATCCACAAGCTTGTGATATTTGAATATCCAGGGAATGGTGATCATAGAAGAATTCAGAATTTAATTAATTGATTTATTGTTATGCCGTCCATCTCCATTATAAGGCAACTCTAGAAGATGATGTTGATTACATGCTGTCAAGTCACTTTTGACTCCTGGAGACCACATATTTCCTAGAGATCTCACAACATTTGAATACCTTTCCAAATCCAGACTTTGTGAACTGGAGAAAGATTCAGTAACATTTGGAGTGAATCCAGTACAGGGGGAAATGCTGTTAGAAGAAAGGAAGGGACGAGCAGAGAAAGGGAAATAAGTCTGGGAGTTGAAGTCCACACATCATAAACTAGCCAAGTTTTCTCTATTCTTACCACCAAGAGTTGCTAAAGTTGTCGTGGACATCTAAATAAAAAATATATAAATTTTGAGTGTGTAGAGAAACGAATTTAAAGGGCAAAATGTAACCATGCACTATTTCTTCCTCCTCACTAGATGGCAACATAAGTCTGGTATGCCAAGCTTCCCTTTATAATGTATTTTTCTTGGTGTTTTTTTTTAATCGTTTAAAATTTTAAAAGTCCTTACCTAATGACAAGAACACCATAATGACTGAAGGCAGAGCAAAATTTGAATCCACTGAAGGTCTCCTGAAACACAATAATACCAGGCAGCATCTTGAAAAGTGATTCTGTGGGTGAAGAAGGAGCTCCTTTTTTTTGCCCCTTGATATAAATAAAAAACCTTGACGACTTTACGTCTCAACTGTCTCCTCATATCCAAATGCCAAGATACAAGGTCCATCCTTTGGAAACTGTCAGTATCAAAATATATTTTCATTCAGCCCAAGTGTGGGATGGTGGTACTGCTATGTTTCTAAGAAGGCTTCCTGACCATGATATGTGGGGATAGAAGGATTAATTATGTATCATCAAGTGGGTGTCAACTCTTAGCAGCCACATAAATATGTCTTCTCCAGATTGATCTGTCTCTATCATGGTCCTTCAAATCTTTTAGCAGTACCCACATTGTCAGTATAACAGAATGACAGAGTTGAGGTGACCTTGAAGGTATTTTAGTCCAACCTTGCTCAAGCAAGAGGCTCTATATAGTTGTCTAATCTCTTTCTAAAAACTCCAGTGATGAAGCACCCACAATTTCTGAAGGCAAACCATTCTACTGATAATTGTTCTGTCATGAAATTTCTCCTTAATTCTAGGTTTCTTCTCTCCTTGGTTAGTTTGCATCCATTGCTTCTTGTCCTTCCTTCAGGTGCTTTGGAGAATAAGTTGATCCCACCCCCTTCTTTGCAGTAGCCCCTTAGATATTGGAACACCATTATCATGTCACCCCTAGTACTCCTTTGCATGAAACAGTATCCATTTGTTTTGTTTTTGGCTGTCTTCTTCTCAAATTATTACAGGATGACAAATATCAATCAGAAGAAGAGTAACATGGAAACATCCAGTAGTTCTTGTTCTCCCGAGGATAAAGAAATGGATGGGATTGCAATATTAAATATATAAGATGGAAATGTGATTAGGGTGAGCTCAAGGCTCAGCTCAGAAACATATCCAAGATCCTTTCGTTGTAGCAACTGCTGGAAAATAAGTCAGTCTCTCTTGCCACCATCCCGCACTTGGGTTGAATGAAAATATATTTTGATACTGACAATTTCCAAAGGATGGACCTTGTATCTTGGCATTTGGATATGAGGAGAAAGTTGAGACGCACAGTTCTCAAGGCTATTTATTTGTATCAAGGGGCAAAAAAAAAGGAGCTCCTTCTCCACCCACAGTATCACTTTTCAAGATGCTGCCTGGTATTATTGTGTTTCAGGAGATATGGTGCTTCATCTGGTGCCCTTCCGTGGATTCAATTTTTTTTTTTACTACTGGTTCTGTGGGTGTGGCTTGGTGGGTGTGCCAGAGGAAGGATACTGCAAAATCTCTATTCCTCCCAATCCCCCTAACCTGCTTTCCAGGTCTCTTCTCCTGTGCAGGGCAACAAAAGAAGACCCAGCTGATCAGGACTCGGGAGGCAGAGAATAGATGCATGCAGCCAGTTAGAGGTGGTATTTGCTGGTTCTACAAACTACTCAAAATTTCCACTGCCGGTTCTCCAGAACTGGTCAGAACCTGCAGAATATCACCTCTAGTGCCCTTATTGTCTAGTAAAGCTTCCTTTCCACCACTGAATGAAGTGAGGGATAATTTATTTATTTTCAAATAATATTCTACTCTATTTTTTAAAAAATAAAATAAAAAGGACCACCAGAAGAAGACCTTCAAAATAACCAATATGTTTAGGGAATTGATAGATCTATTTTTGTGCTCTGAATGGCACCTCAAAGATTAATAATATGCTCTCCCATTGCTGCTAAAACTGGAGACTTCAAAAGCACAAAGTTGTGGTTGTAATGTTGTTATCTTCTACTGTGCTAAAATGAGTCAGAAGTTGGTGCCTTTTTCTTTCCTTTTCTCCCTTTACACCAGGGATGACAAACTCAAATCCTGGGGGCCAGATCCAACTTGTGGGTTGTTTAGACCTGGCCCACTGTGATGACCTGGGATGTGCACAAAGACAACTCAATCAAATAATAAGTATGGGTCCCTTTATTAGCTCTAACTTTGCCCCTCGTGCTCCGGTTACCTTCTGGTCTGGAGAAAAACTCGCCCAAGAACATGAAACAGCCTTTGGCTGCAGATATTCCAGTTCAAAACAGTATAAACAGAAAAAATTAACTATAAATCCAACAAGGCAAAATAAGGTAATAAATCCGGCAGGGCAAGATAAGGAGTTCCAGAAGTGAAATATCATGGTAGTAAATAAAACCAGTTGGGAGGATGCCAGGAACTCAGATAACAGCAGCCAACACTAGATAAAGTTAGCATTTGTTACCCCACCCATCTACCTCTTCCCTGCTCTGCCCAGCCTGACTTTGCCCTTCCCCATTTTCCTCCACAGCCAATGGAGCCACTCTCCCACTCTCTGTCAGCTGTTCATCTTCCTCCTTGGATTCAGAATGGAGGCATGACACCCGTTGGGCCATCATGAAAACAGTGAAGGATTAGCCTGCAGTACCTCCACCAGCAAAAATGGACTCAAGGAGGCTGTACAGTTCTGTTTTTACAGTTCTGCAACAGCCTCCTGCAGCCCTCTACCAACAAAAACAAGGCCCGGTGAGGCCGTGCATTCCAATTTTGCTGGCAGAGGGCTGCAGGAGGCCATTGCAGTTGAAAATGGAGTCTCGACAAGTGATGTACAGCTGACCATGGCCACCCTGGCCATGCCCCCTGTCTCCCTGAGGTCAGACACAACCATGATATGTCCCTCAATGAAATTGAGTTTGACACCCCTATTTACACTATTTATTTTTCCAACACACATTCACAGTTTACATTATTTATTTTTCCAACACACATTCACAGAAGGTTTTTTTTTTCCCCTTTACAGTTCATAAAAATATAAAGGCAAAGGTTTCCTGTGTCCAGTCATGTCTGACTCTAGGGACCAATGTTCATCTCTGTTTCTTACTTGAGGGACCCAATATATTGTCTAAAGATACCTTCTGGGATTATGTGGCCAGGATGATTCAATATGCCAAGGCACTGTTACCTTTCCACTGAAGTGGTACCTATTAATCTACTCACATTTTCATGCTTTTGAACTGTTGGGTTAGCAGGATCTATGGCAAGGAAGGGGAGCTCACTCTGTTGGAAACCCCCAACATCCCTTTGGTTATTCTGTTATTCTGATTTTTCTGTTAGAATTGAGGATACTGTCAGCTTTGGGCTGTCAGCTTTCCAGCTGAAAAGTTCAGCATATTTAACAGCTGAGTCATCATGTCCCCTTGTGAAAGTACAGTGTATCCTCAGTTCTAACAGAAAA
Source organism: Pseudonaja textilis (assembly GCF_049901715.1). Taxonomy (NCBI): domain Eukaryota; kingdom Metazoa; phylum Chordata; class Lepidosauria; order Squamata; family Elapidae; genus Pseudonaja; species Pseudonaja textilis. The sequence goes on along the minus strand of NC_142008.1, from coordinate 120,963,937 downwards.
ATCAGAATAACAGAGTTGGAAAGGACCTTGGAGGTCTTCCAGTCCATCCCCCTGCTCAGATAAGAAAACATATACCTTTTCAAACAAATGGCTGCCCAAATCTCTTCTTAAAAACCTGCAGTGTTGGAGTACCCACAACTTCTGGAGGCAAGTTGTTCCACTGATCAATTGTTCCAACTGTCAGGAAATTTCTCACTAGTTCTAGGTTTTTCTCTCTTTGTTTAGTTTCCATCTGTCACTTCTTGTCTTGTCCTCAAGTCCTTTGGGGAATAGGTGGACCCTGTCTTCTCCCCTGAAATATTGGAACAGTGCTATCCTTCCATTCCATGTACTTCTTTTCATTAAACTAGACATACCCAATTACTGGAGGTCTTCCAGTCCAACCATGCTCAAGCAGGAAACCCTATACCATTCCAGACAAATGGCTGTCTAGTCGCTTCTTAAAAGCCTCCCCAACTTCTGGAGGCAAGCTGTTCCACTGGTTAATTCTCCTCACTGTTAGGAAGTTTCTCCTTAGTTCCAGGTTGCTTCTCTCCTTGATTGGTTTCCATCCATTGCTTCTTATTCCTACCTTCAGGTGCTTTGAAGAACAGGTTGGCTTCCTCTTCTTTGTGGTAACCCCTGAGATACTGGAACGCTGCTATCATGCCATCCCTAGTCCTTCTGTTCATTAAACTAGACATACCCGATTCCAGCAACCATTCGTGATGTGTTCTAGCCTCCAGTCCCCTGATCATCTTTGTTCCCAGGACATGTCCTGGGAACATGGTTTTATGAAGGACTTGTAAATAATCCTCACGCCAGTGACAAAGCTCCAAGCTCCTTTCTCTGGAGAAAGCCTACCTGTAGCCAACCCATTTTGCACAAGCAGCTTTTCTCAGGTGGTTGTATTCAAATACACTAGAATACAGAGCTCCCCATATTATTGTCAGTCACCTTAGTTAAGCATTTTGTGAGTTACTGACCTAAATCCATTAGGGTGTTTTAGGAAAGATGCAAGGAAGATTCAAATGATTTACCCATTGGCAGATTTTTATCCTCCAGGGGGCAGTTTAGAACTTCATACTTTCTCCATCCTTTCTCAAACCACCTGCTTAAATTGAAAACCACAAGTGAGGACATGCATGATGAATGCAATTGCTTGCCCCAAAAGGAAACCACATTCTCAATTGCAGCTTCTTCTAAATGTAGGAAGCAAAGGAGAGTGCTGGTTTGCTTCAGAGGACCAAGGATGCCTTTTCCTTCTCAACCAAGCCATCATTTGATTTTACTGGGACTTTTCTTATTGCTGCTGAAATCAGGTAAAATATGTTAATGAAAAGCTCTCCTTCTACTCCTCCTCTTCCTCCCACTCTTAATTTATTAACAAAAATACAAAATGATGGTTTAGGAAAGTTTTGGATTTTTCCTATTGCTTCTGAAATTAGGCAATATTTTTATTGAAAGACTCTCCTTCTTATTCCATTCTTGTTGTCCTCCATCCCTCCTCTTCCTCCTCCTCTTTCTCCCTTTCCTTAGAATTTATTAAACATAAATATAGACTTACTAAACAAAGTATAAGAAGCAAGTCCAAAAGTTTTGAAAATAAAATGTTTAAGCTGAAAAATTGAGATGAGGACTGATAATTTTACTTTCAATACCCTTTGAAAGGGTAAAACATGTATATGGAATGCTGAGTTCAGCTGTGATCTATCTTCTGTCTGTAAACTTGTGATTGGCCTGTCATATGCTGTCCATAAAAGAATCTGTTTGAAAGCTGTTTGGCATTCTCTTTTTCCATAGATTTTCTCCTTTTGGAAGTTCTTTAAGTGATTTAACTAATTTCTTTAAAAAAAAAATAGATACTAGATTCCTATTTTAAATTGGGAAATAAAAGATGTGATAGATAAGTAAATGTTTTTCCTCAGTGTCCACAAGCAATCTCTGTTCTGAATCTTTTTCCATGATATCTCTGAAAAGGAACATGTAAAGACTAAGATATACATTCCAAACTCTGAATGAATTTCAGGAACTATTCTGAGGTCCTGATTTCTACTTTTTGTTCTCTTAAGGTACTTCTCAAAGTGATTCAGTGTCCCAGAAACAAAACCATATGGAAATCATAGAAGGAGAAAATGCCACTTTGCCTTGTAACTTCACAACTATCACCACTACTCCATACATTTTTTGGTACCGTCAGTATGAAAATCAAATACCAGAACGGATCCTGAGCGCTGACAAATTCAGTTCAGAGGATAAGCACTTCCAGGAGGGAAAGTTTTCTACCATCTTACTTTTGGGGAATCAGAATTCAGTACCTCTGAACATTAGAGAAGTCTCTCTGATAGATGAAGCTGTTTATTTTTGTGCTCTGAACCCCACAGTAAATGATGTCTATATATAGACTCACACAAAAGTCAGTGAAGTGACACCAAACTCAACTCTGTACAGAGAGTTCTATCCCACTAACCTCTAATTCATCCAAGGAATGATGATGATGATGATGATGATGATGATAATGATGATGGTGATATTATTATTCACAAAAAACAACAGTGTGCACAGCAAATGCGGTAACTATGCTGGGTTTCATATCACAAATCACTAGTTGAACACTTCCCAAACGTTTAGGACTGCAGTGGATTATGTGAGCAGATCACAGTAAGGTGGTCTTCTGCAGCTGACCAATGGTGATTTTGTCAGTACCAATTGTTTTAAGTGCTTGCCTAGGTTTTTAAGCACAGCACCCAGTGTGCCCGGTGCCACTGGAACCACCTGCACTGGTTTATGCCAGAGTCTCTGCAGTTCGATTCTCAAGTCCTGGTATCTGGTGATTTTTTTCAAGTTGTTTCTCAGCAATTCTTCTGTCACCAGGTATGGCAATGTCGATGAGCCAAACTTTTCTTCTCTACAATCATGATATCCAGGGTATTGTGTTCCAAGACTTTGTCAGTCTGTATTTGGAAGTCCCACAGTAGTTTTGCATGCTCATTTTTGATCACTTTCTCAAGCTTATGATCCCACCAGTTCTTTGCTACAGGCAGATGGTAGTTGTGACAAAAATTCCAGTGAACCATCTGAGAGACTGTGTTGTGATGTTATTTGTAGTCAGTCTGAGCGATTGTCTTGCAACAGCTCAGTATGTTGTTGTTGTTGTTGTTATTATTATTATTATTATTGCCCATCACCTCTAAAAAGCAGTGGAGAGTGAAAGAATGATGATCCTACTGGGCTTTCTAAAAGAAAAAAAAAATATTTTTCACCTCACATAAACCAGGATGAATAAAGATCCAAAGGAACAATTTATGGAGAATTTACATTGAAGTATGCATTGGCAGAATGGAAAGTAAGAAAGAAGAAGAAAACAAAGTAAGACTGTACAGTTGGGACCAAGTGAATGTTGGAAAGGAAAGCTGTAGAGATACCAGTAGTGAAGGCTACATTTGAGACAAAAGAAGTGAAAGAGCACTTAGTCACAATAAGAATGGACTGGATCTCAACTCACTGATTACAAAAGTCCATTATGTGGAGCAGCACCAATAATCTTAATCTTAATCAGAATAGAAATAGAAGGACCTTGGAAGTTTTTTAGTCCAACCACCTGCTCCAACAGGAGACACTATACTATTTCAGATAGGTAGCTATCCAGTCTCTTCTTAAAAACCTCCAGTGATAGAGCACCTACAATTTCTGAAGGCAAGTGTCTATGGAGATTCTTAGTCACTCAGGTCATAGCTGTCCCAAAGGTGCTTTTTCCAGAGGCAACTGGACTTGACTGTTTTTTTCTTTGAAGATGTTTTGCTTCTCATCCAAGAAGCTTTTTCAGTTCCCAAGTAGCTGGAAAAGCTTCAGCTCCCAAGAAGCTGAAGAAGCTTCATGGATGTAAAGCAAAACATCTTCAAAGAAAAACCAGAAAGTCCATTTGCCTCTAGAGAAAAGCACCTTTGGGATTTCTGAAGGCAAGCTGTTCCACTGGTTAATTGTTCTTACTGTTAGGAAGTTTCTCCTTAATTCCAGATTGCTTAGCTCCTTGATAGTTTCCATCCATTGTTTTTGGGTGAATATAGATCCAAAGAATCTATATGGAGAATTGACAATGAACTTTCTGGCCACAAGAAGAATAGACTTGAAAAAGTGGTGGAGAATGAAAGATCCTATACTGGATTTTCTAAATGAAACATAGTTATTTTTCACCTGGAATAAGCCAAAATGATTATATCTCCCAAGGAACCATTATGGAGAACAGATGTTGAAGTATCTGGAGACAGAAAGGTCAATGAGAAAGTAGAAGGAAAAACAGTAAACCTAATGGTTTTGAACTAGGGATTTTATTATTGTGAAAGAAGAATAGACTTAGACTTAGAATAACTTTATTGTCCCTTTAAATGTACACTAATTGGCATTCATTAAAATGAAATTTCATGGCATATAACTCTCAAAAGGTCACCACCTCCAATATACACTATATAAATATGACAAAATAAATAAATGAATACAAAATTATGCATATATCCATATACCCACATACATTATATGACACAGAGAAATAACGTAGTCTAGACTGGATGTATACATGGTGAGAAAAATGAATCTTGCAATAGAGGTACCAACAGGGATGATTACACTTGGTGCAAGGAATGTGAAAAAGCATTTTGTCCCAATAATAGGACTGGATTTCATCTCACCAATTACTAAAGTCCATTATTTGGGAAAAGGTAGAGGTAAAAATTTCCCCTATCCAGTTGTATCCAACTCTAGAAGGAGGAACTCATTTCTATTTCTTAGCCAAGCAAGTCAGAATTGTCCAAAGACTTTTCCATGGTCATGTGGCCAGCATGACATCATGCCACAATGCAGAGCATGCAGTGAAACCAGAGTTCTTTTACCTTCTCACAGAAGTGGTACCTATTGTCCTGCTCACATTTGCATGCTTTCAAACTGCTAGGTGGACAAGAGCTGTGGAAAGTAAGGGGAGCTCACCCCATTGTGCAGTGCTTGGGTCTCAAACCTGGGCTGTCATCCCAGTATCCTTAACCTCTGAGCTATTGCATCCCCATTCTTTGGGGCAGCCCCTGTATAATTATATTAATCCTTTATTAGATACTTGGAAAAGATGTGATAGTTATTAAATACAAAACCCACTCAGATGGCTTCATAGGTAAATAACAACAACAATAATAGGGCCACAAAATAGGCAAACTATTACAAAATGAAGAGGCTAAAGGAGCTTTAGAATTCCAATAGACAAGCATGTGCCACATAACACAAATGAGTTAACAAGTATCAATAAGGAAAGATAAAAGAGTCTTGATATAGGCATGGCAGTACCTGGAAATGGGATAGAAGAGAAAGAACTGGGGGAATAAAAACAAGACCTGCAAACAGAAGTAGAACAACTATGGCAGAAGAAAAGAAACACAGTACCGATACCAATAGGCACCTTGGCTTCAATCCTAATATACGTGGACCGCTGCTTGAATATTATTGACATTGCCAATATCATCATTAGCCAATTGCAAACAGCAGATTCATCTGAATAGAATAGAATAATTTTAAGGTCACTTTGAATATACACTGATTGGCATATTTTAAAGTGAAATTTCATTGCACAGCTCTCAAATTGTCAATACCTCCAATGTATACTACATAACCATGACAGAATGAATGAATAAATGAATGAATGAATAAATATGCATACACCTACATATATTATATGACACAGAGAAACACCACTGTCTAGTTCAGATGTAAACATATACATGGAAAGATAAATAAATCTTGCAAGTAAACCAGACAGATGGTCTAGGGAACAAAGCTGTTACACAATCTGGTAGTCCAGCTTCGAAAAATCCTCCCAGAGGGGAGCAACAGAAAAAGACCATAAAGTGAGTGTGCGGGGTCTCTAACAATGCTTTGAGCTCTAAGCACATAGCACTTATAAGCAGTATCCTGAATAACAGGAAATGAACTTCCTATACTCTTCTCAGCTATCCTTACCCCTCTCTGTATGGACTTTCTATCTGAAGCACTGCTGCCACCAAACTTCTAGCAACAAGCTTTAATATCATCAACGAACAATATCTCCCTAGCTAAGGTCTTTGGGAAGGTCTCAGTTGATGGATAAAAATGCCAGTCTGAACATCTGGCTGACTGTGCGGCTAAACATCATTGCTATTGCTATTTCAAACCCACTGCCTCGCATTATTTAAAATGAAATAATAATCTGTGAGTATTTTTAATATATTATAAACATGACATCATATACGAAACTTATGGTAATATAATTTCGGTGCCATTCAGTGCATAAAAAGTATAATTGTTTTTCACTGGCTAGAATTCCAGGCATGGCAAACCTAGAGAATGCCGAGGTAACCATGGTTGGGTGGAAGGATGTGTATAACAAACAAGGATCCACATGCAGCCCATAGCCCAATTCTCATTCAGATACATGAGTGTGGTTCAATTTCAAAGGTCCCAAGTGTGCTTTTTTAAAAAGTAACTGGGCTTTGTTTTTTTCCCTTGAAGACATTTTGGTTCATCAGTTCTGCACCATGAATTTGGCATCTAAGAAGATTCTTTCTGACCAAATGGTGGAGGATGGAAGGATTTATATTCATTGCAGTCATTTTAACAGATTAACAGAGTTGAAAGGGACCTTGTAGGTCATCTAGTCCAGGGGTCACCAACCGGTGGGCCATGGCTCACTGGTGGGCCGTGAGAAAATTTTGGTGGGCCACAGAGAAATCTCACCTCCAGAGCACCCCCACAAAGCAATTAATCCAGGCTGCGCAGAAACACAAGGCTGCTCAGCCCACATGGCCCTCAGTAACCCTCCCCACCCACTCACTCCTTTCCTGGTAAACTTGTCTGCAAAGTTGCTATATTTCCTTTTTCCAACCATCACCTGTTCTGCTGTTCCAGGAGATTTAGATTAGCTAGGAAGCAGGAAATGGTTGGATTTCTTGCTTTCTAGCTAAACACAGCCAAACCTCCCTTAGGACTGAAGGTTTGCTTGCAAGCAAATTCAGTACAGACTCATGGCAAGCAAATTTGAGAGACTGAGCTAGCCAATAGCAAATCGATAGATCACTAAATGATTCTGTGAGCAACTCAATCTACCTACTTTGCCTGATTTTGGATAAAAGTTGCTTTTTTATATAAAAAATTAAATATTTACATACATGGTGTGTTGTGAGTTAATTTTATGAGTTTGTGTTAGGGATACACCCTAGCAGAATCTGCACGGCAGTCAGGCAGGCAGGCAAAATATGTGAGATAAACGTTTTTGTAGCTTACACTCAGTAAAACAGATACACAGTGCTAGTTAAATAGTTTATTCCAGTAAGAGTTATAGCATAGTCAAACAGTCCATATATCATTCACTAGTTCAGTCCGTCCAGGGATTATTCAGTTGCAAATTCCAGTGTCAAAAAAGAGAGGTCAGTAAACTTACAAATATCAGTCCAGTAATATATCTCCTCGCAGTAGAGATATGAAGAAGTCAAAACTCCTCTCTTCCTTCAGCAACTCAGCAGTAGGGAAACACGCAGTTAACAAACCATCAATCCATCAAACCAGTCAATCGTCAGGAATCGTCAGGTTCTCTTGCTCCCTCTTATGGTGGTTCACAACCGCACCCAAAATTACATGCTTTGCAGTTTAAAGTGACACACACTTAAACTTACTATCATAGTTTATATATATTATTTTACCCAAACTACATTAAGTAACCTATGTTATTCCTAACAGTTTGCTTGCAAGAAAATTTTGTGGGACAGACTGAGCTATTCAGTGGCAGATAGATAGATTTCTGAATGAATCTGTGATTCTGTGAGCAACTCAATCTGCCTACCTGCTTTGCTTGATTTTGGGTAAAAATTGCTCGTTTTTTTAAATAAAAAAATCAATATTTATATAAATATTTATAATATTTACATACAAGCCATGCCCAGCCAGTCACATGACCACCAAGCCACACCCACAAATTAGGCCATGCTCACAGAACCAGTTAGTGGTCCGTGGGATCTAAAATTATGAGTTTGGTGATCCCCAAAGTCCAAAAGGTTGGCAACCCATGATGTAGTCCAACACCCCACCCACCCACCCAAGCAGCAGACCATACACCATTTCTGACTGATTTCAGTCCATTCTCTTCTTGGAAGCCTCCAGGGATAAAGCTCCCACAGTTTCAGAAGGCAAGCTCTTCCACTGGCTCTCACTATCAGACAATTCCTCCTTATTTCTAGGTTGAATCTCTTCCTGATCAGTTTCCATCCATTATTCCTTGTCAGGCCTTTGGGTGCTTTGGAAAATAGCTTGACCCCTTTCTCTCTGTGACAGCCCTTGAAATATTGGAACACTGCTCTCATAGTCCTTCTCTTCACTAGACTAGCCATGCACAGTTCCGGTAACTGTTCTTCATATGTTTTAGCCTCTAGTCCCTTTTGCTAGTTAGTATTCTTTCTGAGAGTCGTTGTGGTCAGTTGAAGGCTTATCTGGACAAATTCCAGTTTCCTTTTGAAAAAGCACTTTTGGGGCAACCATGAGCGTGAATGGAAACGATCAAATGCCATCTTAATTGGTCTAGAGGTCAATGACAATGATGACATCTCTAATGTTCGAAATGTCATCAGAGAAAATCAAGCATCAACCATCTTCCCCGAAGAAATACTTGATATTGCCTGTGTGGGTCCTGAGCTTAAAAACAAACATGGCTTGATGATCCCATGCCTCTGCAGGGTTGTTTGCAAAAACGAAACAAGCGAATGCAAATTCATGTTCTCAATAAATTCATTTGCGAAGAACAACAACCATAAGAACCTTCATTCTCACCCTGAGTTACAACATGTACAATACTTACAACAACATGTACAATCCCAAGAGCTACGTTCTGAGCTCAAAAAATTGCATGAATTAGGTAATACAAATCTATACATTGATTACCATGCTGACTGTATCAAAAGCAAGAGCCTCAACCCAAACCCCAAAAACTTTAACCTTAGACTGTCTACTATTGACCTCACCCCTTTCCTAAGAGGTCTGTAGAGGGCATGCATAAGCGCACCAACATGCCTACCATCCCTGTCCTATTGTTTCTTTTATTTTTCTTATATGTACCCATTTCATGTATTCATAACTATGTATATACTTATACCTATTATCTTGTAAGTGATTGACAAATCAAAATAAATAAATAAATAAAAATAAAACCCATGTCACAATATCCATCACCCAAACATCCAACATTAGGGATGCACACCCCTTACTTCCTTCAGACCCACTATTTCATATCTTAAATGCAAACTACTTAATTCAAGAAGCCTCACAAATAAAATGCATGAATTCCTCATCCTTCTAAGCTCAACCACATTTGACATTATATTTGTCTGTGAGACATGGTTAAATGCATCTTTCCCAGACTCCATTACAACTACAAGAGAATATCAAGTTTTTCAGTCAGATTGTGAAATCCGTAGAGGTGGTGGAGTTGCTATATTCTATAAAAAGTCTCTAAATCAAAAAAAAGATCCAAATTATACAAGAGCGTGCTTTTCCCGAGACCATCATCTGTGAACTGTCCTCAATCCGCTTCTTACTTTGCTATCATGCCCCTGACTATGATATAATTCATGCAAACAAGCTAACTTCACTACTGACATGGGCTGCCTCCTGCCCACACCCTCTCATTTTTCTCTCATTGGACACTAAATGAATGTACATATGAACCCATTCATACAACCCTGTACAATGCCGTTACCGCACTAGGACTGGAACAACTAGTAACCAACAATACTATACTTAACAACTGCCTTGATCTCATCTTCTGCAACAGTTTGAATTCAATTTATGGAATACAAATTAATGAACCCTTTTTCAACAGTGACCACAGCATGATTGACTTTGGTCTTGACATATGTCCTCACAAAAACCACAACAACAACAGGATCCCCAATTATAACTTCAAAAAAGGCAACAATGATCTTATAGACAATGATCTCTCATCTCTTGATTGGCAAATTCTATTCACTGGATGCAATACTATTGAAGACCACTACAACATATTTTTACTTGAAGTCAAAAGAGTCATCAAGCTATATGTACCAATAACAACTCCCCAAACAAGAAAAAAACAAATTACCCATAACAATAAGGAAGCTCCAATCCAAAAAGAAATCCCTTTGGTGGAAAAACAAATCTGGTCATGTTGCCAACTTTAAAAGCCGATACAAAAATTTATGCCACCAGATAAAGATTGAATGCACCAATTATCACACTAAACAAGAGAAAAACTGTCTACGCACCAATTCCACCCATGCTTTCTACAATTTTGTAAACAACAAACTAAAAGACTCAAGGTCCATGCCACCCCTAAAAGAACCAAATGGTAAAGACTGCAATGACGATAGCATTAAAGCCAACCTCTTTAACATGTTCTTTGGCTCAGTATTTGTAAACAGCAATGGATCATGCCCAATATTTCCTAGTTGAACTACAGACAACTACAATGATCTAATATGTATCAATTTTACAGAAGACAATATTGAAAAAGCATGATGCAATCTAAAACCATCTTTATCTATTGGACTGGATGGAGTTTGTGCCTACTTCTTTAAAAAGCTATCCACTGCCATAGCCGAACCTCTAAACATATTATTTGAAAAATCTTTCAGGACCAGCTCCTTGCCAAAACTATGGTCACAGTCATTCCCATCTTCAAAAAGGGAGACCCCAGCCTAGTTGAAAATTACAAACCAATCCACTTAGAGTCAAACAACCTACTCTCTAATAAACAATTTGTTTTCAAGAAAAAACTATCCTGCAATCTGCTACTCTTACACTGCAAAAACATATGGACTACACAACGTGATCAGGGCAAAGCAACAGACACAATCTACATAGACTTCTGTAAAGCCTTTGATTCAGTGGTACACAACAAACTACTCCTAAAACTAAAATCTTAGGGTATCTCTGGATACATGCATAACTGGATAGAAGCATTCCGGTCAAAGAGGCAACAAATGGTCAAAATTGGGAGCATCCTATCAAATCCTGTTACTATCAACAGTGGTGTTCCCCCAAGGCAGTGTTCTAGGACCAATGCTGCTACCCTTCAAAAAGACCTCGGTTATGTGTCAGAATGGTCAAACAAATGGCAACTTCAAATCTCAACAAATAAATGTTCTATCCTACATATTGGCAAAAAAAAATCAAAAAATAAAATACAAGCTGAAGACCTTGTTGATGACAAAAACTTTGTCAAGGACCTTGGAGTACTCATCTCAAATGATCTAAGTGCTAGAGCCCACTGTAACTACTTAGTTAAAAAGGCATTAAGAGTTGTTAACCTAATCCTGCATAGCTTTTTCTCTGGTAATATCACTCTACTAACTAGAGCATATAAAACATTTGCTAGACCAATACTTGAATACTGCTCATCAGTCTGGAATCCACATTACATATCTGATATTAATATAATTGAGAAAGTCCAGAAATATTTTATGAGAAGAATTCTCCACTCCTCTACTCGTAGCAGAATACCTTATGCCACCAGACTTGAAAATTTAGACCTAGACAACCTAGAACTACACCGCCTTCAGTTCGATCTAAGTATAGTATATAAAATTATATATTGCAATGTCCTACCTATCAATGAATACTTCAACTTCAACCAAAACAATACAAGACCACAAAACAGATACAAACTAAAGATAAACCACACAAAACTTGATTGCAGGAAATATGACTTCAGCAACAGAGTAGTCAATGTCTGGAATACTCTACCTGACTCTGTGGTTTCTTTCCCAAACCCCAAAATCTTCAACATTAGACTGTCTACTATTGACCTCATCCTTTTCCTAAGAGGTCTGTAGGGGGCTTGCATAAGCACACCAAAATGTGCCTACTGTCCCTGTACTATTGTTTCTTTCTTTTTGTTATTCGTATCCATTTCATGTATTTATAACCATGTTTATACTTAGACCGGTTATCTAATAATTGTTTGACAAAATTAAATAAATAAATAAATAACGTGGGTGACTGAGAATCCCCACAGACAATCAATCTCAACAGGTTTTGTTACAATTATTCCCCCCACACACACTTTTCTCTAGTAGCTCGTTCTATCTTATGGGAATAATTTCCTAGGTTTTTCTTCCACAATAACTATTCTGTTGAGAGAAAGAACCACTAGCCCAAAATAATGAGGTCCGCAAGGATGGTCCAAAAACCCAAGATACACACACAGCTATCCTGCCTTTTTTGAGGACAGGATAGCTGTGGGTCAACTTCCTGTGGACTTTCATGGCTGAGTTTAGACTGTGGCAGACAAATTGTGGTTGTCCCTCTTCTAAATCCTAACAAGACCTGCCATCTTCCGGTTCTTGGTAACCCTACTTGCTTTCTCAAAATGGAACCTCCTACCTGTGAGACAGCCAAAATAAATAGTAATGGGATTCTATGCTGAAACACACAGAAAACCACAGCTAGAGAAGACACCCGATGAAAGGGAAAGAGATTCTTAGGGGGTCTACAAGAAGGTTCAAGAAATACAAAATGCATTTATAGCCATCTTGTGTTCTTTTAACACCCCTGTGGGCACCATTGTTATTCAATGAAGTTTTATGAGTGAGAGAAAAGACTGTGGTGGACAAAGCATGGTGGTCCCTCTTCCAAGCTATGAGAACAATAGCAATAGCACTTAGACTTATATATGACTTGATAGTGCTTTACAGCCCTCTCTAAGTGGTTTAGGAAGTCAGCATATTGCCCCCAACAGTCTGAGTCCTCATTTTACCAACTTCAGAAAGATGGAAGGCTGAGTGTAGGGTCTCCTGCTTGGGTGGGGGGTTGGACTAGATCACCTATAAGGTCCCTTCCAACTCTTTTAATCTGTAATCTGAGTCAATTTTGAGCCTGGTGAGATTTGAACTGCCAAATTGCAGGCAGCCAGAAGATGTAACCGGCAATACTGCATTCTAGCCACTGTGCCACCGTGCTCAGAACTCCTACCATCTTTCATGATAGGTTTTGCATTTCATCATAATAACTCCCTTGCCTTTTCAATATAGACTCTCCTACCAGTGTGGGGAGCTAGGTTCATGTACAAATGAAGGCAAATTAGATTCGTGTAAATGACAGCCAATGAAATGGTCATGGGACTCTCAGCTGAAACACACAGAAAACCACAACAGTGAGAAGACACCAGAAGAAAGGAAGAGAGATTCTTCTAAGGACTCATTTTTTTAGACAAGATAGCACCTGCTTTTACTAAATCAAATCAACTGAGATGTATCATATCCTTGCTATGAAGCTGGCATCTTCCTTGGCTATTGGCTCTCATGTCAAGTAAGTCATATTTAAGAATTTGTACCCTTCCTGGGACCTATGGCCACTTTTCTTTCTAAGTCTGGTCTTTTCTTGTAGCTCCAGGACTTTGCTTCTTGGCTGAACTTAAGGTTTGATAGTTTTCATTTATTTTCATTCCTTGTACTTTGCCTTCCTTCCAAGAATTTGGAAAAAATAGGACCTCTCCTTATTTTGCACCCCCCCCAAAACAGTGTTGTCTGAGGAAGAAAGACTAACCCATAATCACCCCATAGGTTTCCAAAATTAAGTGGGAGGGGGGGACTTCAGCACAATCTTTTCCACCTTTAGTCCAAGAGCTTATTAGAACAACACAATGACTCTCGCAAATCCCTTGGAAGATATTTCCCTGGTTCCAGAGAGTCCCAAAGATGCTTTTTTTTTCAAGAGGCAACTGGAGTTTCTGTTTTTTCTTTGAAGATGTTTTGCTTCTCATCCAAGAAGCTTCTTCAGCTCTGACTGGATGGTGGGGAATGGAAGGATTTATATTCCTTGTAGACAGCTGGGCATTTGCATCCTCTTCATACCCCAGAGAGCTGTATGGAATATTCTCATAATGATATGCTCAGAATTTTCTATCCCACCCCAATATTAAATCCACTGAGTACATCAGTTGCAATCAACTTCCAGTATAGCTATGCAATGATCAAGAATTTCAATTCAATGGTGGAATGTGAGCAGGAGAAGTAGAGAAAGTTTACCATTCTCTTTACAAAACTCTCTTTCTGCTTATTAAATAATATTTCTCCACCAGTCCTGCCAGGATTAAAATAGGGTGGAAATCATCACAGGGAAACAGTGTTCATTTTCAATAAAGCTAGAATCATAAAAAATATGCATTTGAAAGTCACCATAGCTAAATCACCACAGCTGAAGAATTCACTAAACCATCTCTGCTAAGAGCCCATTCAGTTCCCAGTTGAAACCACCACTTAGAGATTACTTCAGGGAGACAGAAGTTCTATTGCTTTGACCTTCTCACATTCAAGAACATCCAAGAACCCTTTGGCAAGAACCCGTTCTTGTCAATACAGCTGCCACCATAAAGAGAAGAAAGAAAGGCAGGTGTGAAAACAGCCCTCTGAATATATGAGTGAGCACTTTTGCTTGGGTGATTGAAAATTGAGAATTGATGAGTGGTGAATCTGACAGAATAACAGAGTTGGAAGGGACCTTGTAGGTCATCCAGTTCAACCCTCTGCCCAAGCAGGAGACCTACACCATTTCTCACAAATGGCAGTCAAATCTTTTCTTGAAAGCCTCTAGGGATGAAGCTTCCACAACTTCCAAAGGCAGCTTTTGTTCCATGGGTTGATTGTCCTTGCTGTTAGGAAATTTCTCTTTAATTCCAGGTTGCTTCTCTCCTTGAACAGTTTCCATCCATTGTTCCTTGTCTGGCCTTCAGGTGCACCACTGGGTTAACATATTTGAAAAAAATATGTTAACCCAGTGGTGCAATTCAACCAGTGTAACAACCGGTTTGGTGAGCACATGCTTTGCACGCGTTCTCTATCTTTCAAAAAGCCCATTTTCAACTCAATTACTTACCCTCTGCTGCATCCCCAGTGAGTAAAACAGTTGATGCTCAGTAAACCATTCTGCCATACGAATCAGCTGTGCTAAAAAAAACAAGAAATAAAGCACAGGAAAGAGCAAGGACAGGTGGGTGGGGGGCAAATGTTCACTGATTCACCTGTACCGGTCTGATCCGGTAGAATCTCATCCCTGGGTTAACCCCCTCCTCTTTGTGGCAGCCCCTCAAATATTGGAAGACCACTATTATGTCTCCCCTGGTCCTTCTTTTCACTAGACTAGCCATGCCCAGTTCCTGCAACCGTTCATCATATGTTTTAGCTTCTAGTCTCCTAATCAGCTTGGTTGCTCTTTTCTGCACTTTTTCTAGAGTCTCAACATCTTTTTTATAGTGTGGTGACCAAAACTGAATGCAGTACTCTAGGTGTGGTCTTACTAAGGTTTTATAGAGTGGTATTGGTACCTCCCTTCATCTTGATTATATCCCTCTGTTAATGCAACTTCTTAGTAAAAAGAAGTTACTCTGAAAAGTTAAAGAATCAATTCTCAACAAAAGAACCAGCAAACATGTGGAAAATTCTTAAAAACATCACTGGCTTCAGCAAACCCTCTGCCCCGGCAGAAGGAAATCAACAATTAGCAGATGACCTGAATGTGTTTTACTGCAGGTTTGAAAAGAAACTACAGCCACCTTTCTCCACAACCCACATCTCAAACACACGAAAAACAGCCAAGCCTCGTACAACTGGCCCCAATCCATTGGGCTCACAGCCTCTGGTGATCATAGAAAAAGAACTGCACGATCTATTACATAGACAAAAGCCAGGAAAAGCACCAGGGCTAGACAAGGTAACTCATTCTTGCTTAAAAGTCTGTGCTGACCAATTGGCCCCCATCTCGGGGTGGGATTCGACCAGTTCGCACCTATTCACTAGAACCGGTTGTTAACATTCTAAGCAGTTTGAAGAACCAGTTGTTAGAAGAAATTGGCCTAATCCTGTAAGGAAGGCAGGAAGGAAACATTCTGGTGTTGCTTACAGAAACTGTCTCTATGTTAACCCTTAGTATATTCTTGGTAGAACTAGACTTCCTGTCTCTGGAACTTCTCTGGAGTTTTTTCCCCCTCCTTTGCTGGTACTTTGCTTGTGTGGAGTGACCATTCAATGGCACTGAAAAAAGTGAGTTATGACCATTTTTCACACTTAGGAGTGTTGCAGCATCCCCACAGTCATGAGAGGCCAGGCGAGGAGCTGCATGCCTCAATGTGAGTGATATTGAGTTGGCCACACCCAGCCAATAACATGACCACCAAGTCATGTCCACCCAGTCACATGCCCACCACCTAAGCCACACCCACAAAATTTAACAATTTTTGTTAAAAATTTGAATCCTGCCCCTGCCCCACCTTCAGCCGAATCTTCAATAGATCACTAGAGATGTTCCTAGCTATGTTCCTTCCTGCTTCAAACATTCTACCATCATCCGAGTGCCAAAGAAGCCCTCCATCAAAGAATTGAATGACTACAGACCAGTTGCTCTAACATCTGTAGTTATGAAAATCTTTGAAAGGCTTGTGCTGTCCCACCTGAAAACCATCACGGATCCGCTGTTAGATCCCATGCAGTTTGCATACTGAGCAAATAGATCGACAGATGATGCTGTTAAGATGGCTCTGCATTACATCCTACAACACCTTGAATCTCCAAACACCTACATAAGGGTTCTCTTTGTAGATTTCAATTCAGCATTCAATACCATCATTCCAGACACTCTTCTAAGTAAATTAAACCAACTAGTGGTACCTGAACACACTTGTAAGTGGATCATAAGCTTCCTAACAGACAGGAAGCAGCAGGTGAAGCTAGACAGAATCACATCTAATACTTGTACAATGAATCTGCATACAGACAGGAGGTTATACAACTTGCCTTGTGGTGTAACAGGAACAATCTGGAACTGAACACACTCAAAACCATGGAAATGGTGGTAGACTTTAGAAGAAACCCTCCCATACTACCACCTCTTACAATACTAGACAACACAATATCAACAGTAGAGACCTTCAAATTTCTAGTCCTACTATATCACATGACCTAAAAAGGACACCTAACATCAAAAACATCATCAAAAAAGCACAACAAAGAATGTTCTTTCTGCGCCAACTCAAAAAGCTCAAATTGCCCAAGGAGCTGCTTATACAGTTCTACAGAGAAATTATTGAGTCTATCATCTGCACTTTTATAACTGTCTGGTTTGGTTCTGCAGCCCAACAGGACAGATACAATCTTCAGAGGATAATTAGGACTTCAGAAGAAACAATTACTACCCACCTGCCTTCAATCAAGGACCTGTATACTGCACGGGTCAAAAAGAGGGCTGTGAAAATATTTACAGAGCCCTCACATCCCGGACATAAACTGTTTCAACTCCTTCCCTCAAAATGACACTATAGAGCACTGCACATCAGAATAACTAGACACAAAGAACAGGTTTTTTCCCAAAAGCCATCACCTTGCTAAACAAATAATTCCCTCAACACTGTTCAACTATTACAAAATCTGCACTACTGTTAATCTTCTCATCACTCCTTATCACCCATCCCCTCCCACTTATGATTGTAGGACTGTAACTTTGTTGCTTGTATCCTTATGATTTATATTGACTGTTTTCTAATAGGATTTTATTGTTGATTGTACTCTATGACTATCATTAAGTGATGTACATTATGATTCTTGATTCTTAATGAATGTATCTTTTCTTTATGTATAATGAGAGTATTTACACCAAGACAATTTCCTTGTGTGTCCAATCACACTTGGCCAATAAAGTATTTTCTTTTATTCTATTCTATTCAACATCAGATTAAGGCTTTTTAAAATTCCCCTAATTGAACATGACAAAAATATTGAAAGAGAGGGAGAAAGGGAGGGAGGATATCCATTTCTCCATAACTTTATGTAGTTCAATCACATTATCCCAGAGTCCCCCACCCCACCCCATTTTCTGTTGCAAGATAAACAATCCTCATCCAGATGATACATTCAGATACTCTCAAACTAGAAGTCTACATATTCTCATCAGACACTTTGATTGGTTGTTTTGAGAGATACATGATAGCAGGGGTGTGTTGATTTTCTGTATCCATTGTAAATTATCCCCAGTCCATTGACAAAGTTCCAGTCCCCCTTTTGTAGAGGAAGCCCACATCTAACCAAGCTATTCTAGATATAGAGATTTCTTCAGGTTGGGGCATTCAGATACATTGGAACTGGAACTCCCTATGTTCTCATCAGCCACATCAGCTGGGTGTTTTGACAGTTACTGTCCTAAACATTGTAGGATGCTTTAGGGTGGATGCAAGGTAGAACCAAACAATTTACCTGTCGATACATATTAGTCCTCCAGGGAACAGTTTAAAACTTCATATTTTCTCCATCCTTTCTCAAACCACCTGCTTAAATTGAAAACCACAAGAGAGGCTATGTATGATGAACTCAATTGCTTGCCCAAAAAGGTAACCCCATTCTCAATTGCAGCTTCTTCTAAGTGTAGGAAGCCAAGGAGGATGCTGGTTTGCTTCAGAGTATCAAGGATGCTCTTTTCTTCTTAACCAGATGTGTCACATGCAGGCCACACACACAACAGCTCCCCGAATGGAAAAAATTACCTTCTGGTCTGGAGAAAAAAAAACTCCCCATGAACTTGCAGTACCCTTTAGCTGCAGAAATTCCAATCCAAACATTATAAACAAAAAACTTTAAATTATAAATCAACAAGGCAAAATAAGGTAATAAATTCAGCCTAGTTGAAAATTACAGACCAATCTCTTTATGCTGCGTCACCTGTAAAGTCATGGAATCAATTATTAATCAATCCATTATCCTCCACTTAGAGACAAACAACCTACTCTCTAATAAACAATTTGGTTTCAGGAAAAAACTATCCTGCAATCTGCAACTCTTACATTGCAAAAACATATGGACTACACAACTCGATCAGGGCAAAGCAATAGACACAATCTATAGACTTCTGCAAAGCCCTTGATTCTGTGGTACACGACAAACTACTCCTAAAATTAAAATCTTTTTTTTTAAACAAATTTTATTAATTTTACAAAACAATATACAGACAAACAAAGCATAGGGTATAATAACACAAGAGATCTTTTTCTGAAGAAACCAATAAGACATCTTATTTAAAGACAGAATAATTCCAAATTATCACATTTCCATATTAACACAATTTAATATATATATATTTACCTTATCTGTTCAACTTCATATCTTATCCCAACTTCTCTTTATTACTCCCTTTCCTTCTATTTATTCAAATTATATTTCTTTTACTTTAGATTGTATACATTTTTTATATCCATCTGTCTTATTTACAATTTCATTATTCTCTTCCAACATTCTTCTTACATTCTTCTAAAATTTTATTAATTCAAACGTAGACGTACAAAACACAAAACATAAATACCTAAAACTACTTTTGGAAAGTGGCTTACCCCGGGTTACCTCTTTTTATGCAGACATAAATCAAATTCATACTCACTTTATATACTGTTTCATATCTTAATTAACATGCTGTATTTTCTATATATTTTCTCTCCTCTATTCACTCTCATAATTCTATTATATTTATTTTATCTCATTTTAGATAATTATACTTGTATCTTTTGTCTGTTCTCTTCAATTATCTATTTATCTTTACTTTCTAATACAATAATTCTCCTGTAATCACTGGTTGAAGTATGACAACTTTTTATCTTTCCCCTAAATTTGACACTTGAAATAATACATACTTTCCATACTGGTTCTGCTTAGCACAAAGTATTACATTTTTTTTGAATAAAAAAGGGATTGAATTTATAGTATAATCAAAACAATATTCCATAGAGAAATAAACTCTTACTTTTAAACATTTTGTATATTCCTTTTAATACATTATTAACTCATAATTCAATTTTCTAACTCAATTTCAAGTACTAATATCTACAATACAATCTTATATACTTTTGCAGAATCATATATTAAATTATAATTTACCCTTTGTCTCTGAAAAAAAACTTTTTTTTAATATCTTGTTTTAAACCTTTATGGCTTCTCTTCCCTTTTTCCCTTCCTTTCTTATCAATTCTAGTCTTTTTAAACCACCCCCCATCTCTCAAATTCCACTTTTTTGATTTTCCCTCTCTGTAGTGTTTCTCTTTTCTGTTCCTTTCTGGCATTGTATCAATTTTTCATCTTATTTTCCCCTTTCTTGGTTGCTTTTTTAGGTTCTGAATTCTGCATTTTCTTTCCCCCCTGATTCTTTTCAGCTATAATTTTTTGTCCATTAAATACTTCCTCTTGAATGTATTGACCATTAAAGATGGCTTCTCCTTCTTCATCCCAATCCTCTTGTTCCTGTATTTCTTGGTAAGTAGAAATCGCCATTTCCAAAAAACAAAAGATAGATCCTAGAGAGTCCTTGCCTTCTTGTTTATCTTGTTGTAGCTTTTGACATTCCATTTGTAATTCTTGCACAGATAATGCCATATTATTATTATTATTATTATTATTATTATTATTATTATTATTATTATTATTATTATTATTATTATTATAAAAAAGAGCAACCCAAATGTTTCTAGTCTTTCAAGAAATAGTTCCCCAAAAGCCACAAAGTCACAAAGCAATCCAAAACAAAACAGACTGTTCCATTATCACTTTCTTCTTCTTTTTTTTTCCCCTTCCTCCTGGGGTAAAATTCAATTAGACTGTTTCAAAATAATTTTTTAGAAGCCTTATTGTCATTAATTTCTAATCTTATAAACTTCAAGCAGTCTTCTTCAATAAAGTCTTAGGATAATTTTTTTTTACCTCTTCCTTCCCACTTATAGCAATAAACTTTTAATTTTTAATTCCAATGTTCCAAAATCTTTTATCCCCTTGGCTTTAATTTTTAGGTTTATTTACCTTCTTAGCCCAAGCAGGTTTTCCAGATTTCCATCAGCTACTTCCATAGGGAAGGAGAGTGAAAAGAAATAACTTTCCCGTTCACTTTCTCCTGCTGCTTACACAGTCTTTCTGGGAACAATATAGCAATAGAAAGGCAAATTCCAGGTTTTAAGGGCTCCTCTTTGTCCCGGCTCAGCCAAAGAAAAAACTTTCACTTTCTTCCTCCTGCACTTTCTTATTCAGCTGCAGCCTTCTTTGTGGCGGCCATTGCTGACCGCCGCTCCACCGCCTTGGGAAAAGGGGGGTTTGCCAGCTGGGGAGGGGGTCTGCAACACCCCAAACCCTGTCCAGATCCCCCCTGTCTTCAGTTGCCTTTACGGGGCAGCTATATCCCCCAAATCCACCTGGATCGGGGGCACCTCAGCAGTGAGCGCAGCAGGGATCACCCAGAATTGCAAATCCCTGCTGCTGCTGAAGCCTTGAAAAATCTTATTGTATCTGTGGACACCTACATAACTGGATAGAAGCATTCTTGTCAAACAGACAACAAATGGTCAAAATTTGGAGCGTCCTATCAAATTCTGTACCTGTCAACAGAGGTGTCCCCCAAGGAAGTGTTTCAGGACCAACTCTCTTCATACTCTACATAAACCTCTACATATACCTCTGTGGCCATATTAAGAGCAACTGTGTTCTCTTCGCTGATGATGTAAAGCTATTCAACACCATAGACAATACTGCTACCTTTCAAAAAGACCTCGACTATGTATCAGAATGGTCAAACAAATGGCAACTTCAAATCTCAACAAACAAACGCTCTGTCTTACATATTGGCAAAAAAAATCAGAAAATAAAATACAGGCTGAATAGTCAACACCTTGTTCATGATCCAAACTCTGTCAAGGATCTTGGGGTACTCATCTCTAGTGATCTAAGTGCTAGAGCCCACTATAACTACATAGTCAAAAAGGCATTAAGAGTTGTTAACCTTATCTTACGTAGCTTTTTCTCTGGTAATATTACACTACTAACTAGAGCATACAAAATATTTGCTAGACCAATACTCGAATACAGCTCATCAGTCTGGAACCCACATTACATATCTGATATTAACACAGTTGAGAAAGTCCAGAAATATTTCACAAGAAGAGTTCTCCACTCCTATACTCATTAGCAGAATACCTTATGCCCCCAGGCTCAAAATTCTAGACCTAGAAAAGCTAGAACTATGCCGCCTTCGGTCTGATCTAAGTATAGTATATAAATTCATACATTGCAATGACCTACCTGTCAATGAATACTTCAGCTTCAACCATAACAATACAAGAGCAAACAATAGATAAAAACTCAAGGTTAATCGCACCAAACTTGATTGCAGGAAATACGACTTCAGCAACAGAGTGGTCAATGTCTGGCATATTCTACTTGACTCTGTGGTTTCTTCCCCAAACTCCAAACACTTTAACCTTAGACTGTCCACTATTGACCTCACACCTTTCCTAAGAGGTTTGTAGGGGGATACATAAGCGCACCAACATGCCTACCATCTCTGTCCTATTGTTTCTTTTATTTTGCTTATATGCATCTGTGTAATCATAACTATGTTTTTACTTATACCTATTATCTTGCAAGCAATTGACAAACCAAATAAAATAAATAAAATAAACTAATTCCATTTTGCTTAGCTCCTTGATAGTTTCCATTCATTATTTCTTGTCTTGCCATTGGAAAATAAGTTGACCCCCTCATCTTTGTAGCAGTCCTTGAAATACAGGAATACTGCTATCACCCCCACCCCCACCCCCACAGTCCCTCTTTTCCTAGACTGGCCATATCCAGTTCCTGCAACCCTTTCTTCATGTTTTCATCTCTAGACCTTTATTCATTTTGGTTGCTCTTCTCTGCACTTTTTCCAAATTATCCTATTTTGATCTTCCCTAAGTGTGCTAATTAAAAGTATACACAATTCATTGATAAGTCTTTGTGAAAACAATAATAATAACAACAATAATAATACTATAACTGCTATCACATCAATTCAAATTTTATGTCTTGTGTTTTTTTTTTAAATGTGATTCTTAAAAAAGAATTCTCAAGATAAGATAATTATTGAGAAGGAATGATAATAATATAATCTCTATGCCATTCAGTCTATGAAAGGAAATCGGAGAATAGAGCTGGAAGGGACCTTGGTGGTCTTCTAGTCCAGTTCAAGCAGGTGAGCTTATAGCATTTCAGAAAAGTGACTGTCCAGTCTCTTCTTAAACACTTCCAGTATGGAAGCATATGCAACTTCTGAAGGTGAGCTATTCCACTGGTTAATTGTCAATTATCCTCACTGTTAGGAAGTTTCTCCTTAGTTCTAGGTCACTTCTCTCCTTGATTGGTTTCCATACATTGCTTCTTCTCCTGCCAATTGTATTTCACTGGCTAGAATTTCAAGCATTGGGATCTTGACAAACCTAGAGAATACATAAATATGTTCAATCTCAACCATTTTTGTTACAATTGATGGTTCTCTTGCCCACCCTTTCCTTAAGGAGTTCATTCTAGCTTCTGGGAAAACTTTATTTGGTTTCCCTTATGAGCAACCATCCTGTTGAACCACCAATCCAGAAGTATGGTGTCTATAAGAATGTTCAAAAAAATGCGTCAAAACCTACCTTGTGTTCTTCTGACACCCCTGTGAGCACCACTGCTATTCAGTAAAGTACCATGTTTGAGAGAAGACTGTGGCAAACAAACTGTGGTTGTCTTTCTTCCAAGCAGTAAGAACACCTGCCATCTTTCCTGATAGGCTGGTTTTTGTGTTTCATCATAATGAACCCTACATTGCCTTCTCAAATTTGACTCTCCTACCAGTGTGGGGAGTGGATTCATATAATTGACAGCCAATGAAACAGTCACAGGACTGTGTGCTGAAACACTCAGAAAAACACAACAGAGAGAAGGCAAGAGATTTTCTTGCAAGGGTTCACTGTTTAGACAAGATACAACCTGCTTTCTCTACACTGAGATGTTTCAATTCCTTACCATGAATTTGGCATCCTTCTCGCTAACATTATTGGTTCTCATATCAAGTAAGTAATGTTTAAGATATCATTTCCTACTGTTTGGATCATCTTTATCTGCTTTTCTTTCTAGGTCTGGTTTCTTTCTTGTTTCCCCAAGACTTTCCTCCTTGGCTCAGCTTAAGGTTTTACATTTTGTATTCATTTTTATTCCTTGTGCTTTGCCTTCCTTCCAAGAACTGAGGGTGTCTTACACAGGACATCTCCTCATTTTGCACTCCCCAAAACAATATTGTCTGAGAAAGCAAGACTAACCTATGTTCCCCCAGAACCCTAACCCTAAGCCAAAACTGAAGTGAGGACTTCAGCATGAGTTTTTCCATCCTTAGTGCAAGAACTTAGACAACAAACCACATTGACGTTTACAATTGTCTTCCTTGCAAAAGATGAAACAGATGGAGAATTCTCCTAATCACGTGCCCAGAAATATTCCATTGCAATCAACTTCCTCTCAAGCTATATAATGATCAACAATTTCAGTTCAACAATAGAATTTGAGTGGAAGGACTAGAAAACATTGACTGTTTATGAAACTCAGTTTCTACTTATTAGATGATATTTCTCCTTAAATGCTTCCAGGAGAGAGATAATGTGAAGGATGTGTGTTTGTGTTTATTTTCATGGTCATAATGTACACTGAAGATGGTATTTAATTTCATTGTATGAGGTGCAATGGCAATAAACTAAACTAAACTAAATAAGGTAGTGATATTTTTAGGGATGTGGTGGCTCAGTGGCTAAGTCGCTGAGCTTGTCGATCAGAAAGATTGGCAGTTCAGCAGTTCAAATCCCTTACACCATATAACAGAGTGACTTCCTGTTACTTGTCCCAGCTTCTGCCAGCCTAGCAGTTCGAAAGCATGTAAAAATGCAAGTAGAGAAATAGGGACCACTTTGGTGGGAAGGTAGTAGCGCTCTGTGCGCTTTCAGCATTTAGTCATGCCGGCTTCATGATCACGGAGACATCTTCAGACAGCACTGGCTCTTCAGTTTTGTAATGGAGATAAGCACCAACTCCTAGAACTGGAAATGACTAACACGTGTGTGCAAGGGAAACCTTTACCTTTACCTATTTTTAGGGCAAGACACCTTTGTTTTTTTAAAAATTTGAAATTATAGAGAAGATAAAATAGAAAGTCAGTTTGGAGGTCCTCCAGTCTGGAGGTTCCCAACCCCCAGTCCATGAACTGGCACTGGTCTGTGGCATGCCAGAGACTGGGTCACATCCATGGGATGCAGGCAGCTCGTGAAACCATATCCCCTTTGCTTGCTCCATAGAAAAACCTCTCTCCATGGAACCAGTCCCTGGGCCCAAAATTTTGGTGGTCGCTGCTCTAAACTTTGCACAGCACAGGAATTGAATAGATCATCTCTGTCAACCCTTTTGGTTCCCAGTTGATTCCTCCACTTAGGCAGAACCCATCAACCCTTCAGATAGCTAGGTCTTCTGCTCATCACTTTTTATGTAATGATATCCAAGAGGTATCTCTGATCCATGAACTTCCAACAATTTCATCAGGGACCACACGTGTTGATTCCCTATTTCTTTTCTGTGTTTCATTTTACAGGAAACCTTCTCTGCCACACTAAAAATCCTATCCAGGAACCTCTGCTAGAAGCATTCAATGGAAATAAAACTGATCTTTTTTGCACCCACCCAAATATTCAAACCAATGAATACATCTTTTGGTACCGACAATTCCCCAGCCAGCCTCCTCATTTCATTGTAAGAGGATACCAAGAACCATCAAAAAGCATCGCAGAAGAGCGAGTTTCCTTAGTTGTTGCTCAAAATCGAAAAAATAGCACTTTCTCCTTCACCAACGTTGCTGTTGAGGACCAGGCATTCTATTTTTGTGCTCTAGGAGACACTGTGTCACAGCCTAGTGAGTCTCTTTAACAAGAACCCTTTCTTGCAATACAGCTGCCTCCAGAGACAGGAAAAAAGGCAGGTGTGAAGGCACACATCTCAATATTTTTTGTAATACTTTTTTATTTTATAACACAAAAAAATTCCAATTTCAATTGAACAGTGTGTTGTCTGGGTACAAATCATTTTAGGAAATAATAATCACAGTATTTTCAACAATATTTATTGCATTAATATCAATTATCTGAATTGTAATGCGCCAGTAAGCACTTTTGCTCAGATGATTGAAAGGGTAGTGAATTGAAATGATAGCAGTCTTCCAATATTTGAGTGGCTGCCACAGGGAGGAAGGGGTCAAGCTATTTTCTAAAGTGTCTGTAGGCCAGACAAGGAATAATGGGTGGAAACTGAACAAGGGGAGATTTAACCTGGATATAAGGAGAAACTTTCTGACTGTGAGAACAATCAACCAATGGAACAACTTGCCCTCGAAAGTTGTGGGTGATCCATCACTTGAGACTTTCAAGAAGAGATTAGACTGCCATTTTTCAGAAATGGTGTAAGGTCTCCCACTTAGGCAGGGGGTTGGACTAGATGACCTACAAGTCCCTTCCAACTCTGATTATCTGTTATCTGTTACTTATTTCCTTAGCAGTTAATTCCAATTCCATATTGTGGCATTTTTGGTAATCCCCTAATTAAACATACCAAAAATAAAGGAAGAAAGAGAGGAAGGAAGGAAGGAAGGAAGGAAGGAAGGAAGGAAGGAAGGAAGGAAGGAAGGAGTGAGGGAGGGAGAGAGGGAGGGAGGGGAGAGAGGGAAGCATGGAGAGAAGGAAGAAGGGAAGGGAAGGGAAGAGGGAGGAGGAAAGGAATTTAGAATTTAGCAATTTAGAATTAAGGAGAAATTTCCTAATGGTTTAGAAAAATTAATTAGTGGAACGGCTTGCCTCCAGAAGTTGTAAATGTTCCAACACTGGAAGCTTTTAAAAAGAAATTAGACAGACATTTGTCTGAAATGGTACATAATTTCCTGCTTGACCAGTGGGTTGGAGTAGAAGACCTTCAAGGTCACTTCCAACTCTGTTAGTATATTATTCTGAGAAGTAGACTGCAATTTTAGTCTCAACTTTGGTGCCATTCCTGTAGGTTTTCATTCTCTGCTTCTCCACCCAGGCTTTCTTCACTTAAGGGAACATCCACATACTACATTCAGCAGCCAAGATTTGTGCCTTCCATCTCTTTTCCTTAAATGCTTTAAAAATGGTACCAGGGACTCTCAGTTTTAGTTCTTGTCTTGGTGTTGCCTAGTTGACTGGACTTTTCCAATCTTTGATATATGTATGGACTTTTTCATACCTTTTTGAGGATCTAAATATGATATAAATGGTGCTTACCTCCTGGAACATCTTGAATTATGAAGTTTGACCTTCTAAAGAAAAGATCCATGCTTCAGTATCAAAAGTCCATCTTTCCAGGTACAAAACTCTGTTTGGTAGTCAAAGCACCCAGTGAAAAATGAGGGATGTTTCAATAGCTTCATCACTTCTGGCTTGAAATTCATGATGCTATGTCATTTTTAAGCACAAGGTGTAGTTGTCAGGTTTTTTCCACTCATAGGGTGAACTAGTTACTATATAAATGTAAAATGGAAATTTTTCTACAGCTCACAGAAGCATTCTGGCCACTAACCACATCCTATGAGGTTCAACCATTAGAAGATTTCTTTTGAATTGCTTAACAAAAAAAAGTTTAGCTGCATTACATAAGTTTCATAGTGCAAATCTCAGAGGCCAATGAAATTAGGTTGCTTCGCTTTGCTTCTGCATCTCTTAACTTCTTCTCTGCTAGATCAAGCAAGATGTTTCTTTCATGGTCATTGGTGCTCTTAATTTTAGGTAAGTGAAGAAATTTTATTCTCTCTCTGCCCGCCCCCATCCAGACACCTCTTTAAAAAGTATATAAATAAGCCTAGTGCTTACATATTTTTATTGAGTCCCTTCCAACTGTTAATCTGTTATTCTGCTCTGAATTTATGAGTGGATATGATTCATGGCATTTCCCACAAGGATCTAAGAATATTCATGTAAGGTGACTTATGTTGTCTGCTGGGGAGAAGAACAATTTGGGCATTGTAAGTGGTCCAGGTCACTTTGGATAATGAGATAGGGGGTCTATAAAATAAACAATCAAATATATATTCACATTGTGTGGAGCTACTATGTAAAACAAAATTGTTCTACAGATTTTCAGATGCTATAAAAATCAACTTTAATAAAGAGTCACCTATTCCACCAACCATATCCATTATTATTTTTTCCCTACAGAAAATATTTCAGGACAGACCGTGACCCAAACAGAAGGCACGATGACCTTCACAGAAGGACAACCTATATTTCTCAATTGCACTTATTCCAAAAGCATAGATTATCAACCAAGTCCATTCTGGTACATTCAATATCTTGGACAACCACCTAAGCTTTTTCAGAGCACTTTTTTGACACCTAATGTACACATAAGCCTCCCTCAAAACTTCACCGCCATCCATAATAAAGTGGGAATGAGTTTCCACATGAAGAAATCAGTCAGCCAACTGAATGATTCAGCTATCTACTTCTGTGCTGTGAGAAACACAGTGGGAAGGAGCAGAAGAGAAACAGATCAAAAACTTGCAGAGAGTTGAGTGGAGAAGAACACTTACAAGACGTTCAAGGACCTCAACTACAATCCAATGTACAACTACTTGAGAGCAAGTTGTACCGAATTCAGTGAGGTGTCCTTATCTGTGAGTATCTTCTCTAACCTGGTTTCGTCCACATAGGCTATTAGATGGGAATTACCAGATAAGACTCCCCAGCCCATTCAGCTGGTGGTCCCAGGTTGAAGTTGATTGAGATCCAATTAAATGAGGCTTTTATTACTTTCTACTACTTTGAGAAAATGTGCTTCTTCCATCTCAATACTCCTTGTCTTCTTAGCCTTGTTTGTTTTCCTTAGAATTAGGGTTTTGCACATTTGGGATGTCTTGTGGATTTAAATTCTCAGAACTCCATCAAATACGATGTAGACATTTCTTGGCAAGAACACAAACTAATTAGAGCCCATTAGGTTGAGGCTCTATAATATATGTGAAGCAATAAACAGATAAAGAAAACTATCAATTCATATCAAGGGCAAACTTTGAATTGTCATGGTGTCATTTGACCTGTGTATTTGTATTTGCAAAAGTGGTATAATATATTGGTTGGACATAAGGCAGAAGAGATGGAGGAAATTTTAGAGTCAGTGAGTCAGAGTCCTTGATTATTAATTATATTTGATTTATGGAATCTTGATCTAATTAATTGCATTCATTTTATTTTTAAACCAATTAGGAATTGGCATAATAAGATGTACGGTTACTCCAAATATTACACATTTCAGGAACCATCATTCCATTGGCTTGACAGATAATTTGCCACAGTCCTCTTTCCATGTTGTCTCTTTCTCTTTCCTCCAGAAGAAACAATAGATAAAAGATCAAATCCTGAAGTTGATTTAATTAGAATAATTCTATATTTAAGCCATTTCCTCTATTCTGGAACAACTTTTATTTATTCCCTTACAGTTGTATTGAATTAGGATACTTCCGCTCCACATTTTATTTAGAATGTTCTTATTGAAAGAAAAATAGATATTTCTTTCTTTTCCATAAAATTTGTAACAGGGAAATGAGTGACAGAGATCAAAACTTGTTATAAAAAGGACATAACCGTTGATTAGTTCTATCTATTAATAGGTGTCATAACCCTCCTGAAACCAATATATTTTCATAGTTAAAAGCCACCAACATTTAATGTCTTAATTATTACTTTATGTTTTCAAAAGAATAATGTTTAATCATTGGACAGTCTTAGCTTGTCAAGGAAAAGAATAACAGAAAAGTACAAAAGAGAGAGAAAAAGATATAGGAACCTGGATTCCTCTCTTCTTTACAGTATCAAGGAAAGAATATCTTCTTAATCTTCTAAAAAAATAGTGGTAATTAACTTTAGCTAAATTATCCTGTATGACTCAAAGCAAGATGAATAAATGGGCAGGATCAAAAAAAAGAGAAGAGATTGTAAATGTGAAAGTGTCATTGTGAAATCAAGCACTCTCCACCTTTATAGGTATGTTTAGATTTTATATGCATATGGCACACATAAATTGAGATGAGATTCTATTGAAAAGTTATGGCTACCATCTTCGTTGTTTGATCTCTATGGATGTCATGAATTCGACAATTCAATAATTCAACAATTCAACAGTTTAACAATTCAATTCAATGATAATTAGAATAAAAACAGTAAGTTAAGCATTGTTATTTTATTAAACTTGTTCTTAAAATGACTAGATTTACAGGAAGTCCCCAATTAGTGGCTGCCTCATTTAGTGACCCCTGGCAGTTACAACAGTGAAGAAAAAAATAACTTTACAATCCCTTCCCACCATTTATGACCTGGGCAGATTTGTAAAGCAAAGGAAAACCTGAAGTAAAATCATAAGCCCAGTTATGGTTTCATTTTGCTACTGCTTCAGTTAATGACTGAATCACCAGTCTCAGTTGTGATAGTTAAACAAAGACTACCTGTAGTTCTGTCCCAAATTATATAGTCTTAAACTCAAAATCTGAAGGAAGACAAAAAAAAAAAAAAACCCAGAAGGGATCCAGTTGTGATAGCAGAGGCGTACAATTTTGTAAAGCCTTCACTGACAGTGGTATTAACAAATAGGAAGTTCCTTGTTCAGTTTGGAAAAGGAACAGAATTAACAGTAAAAGCAGGTAGGTCTTGCCTATATCCTATGTTTGAATTATGGTAGGATCTCATAGAAAACTTTGCCTAAAATAATTGAAAATGAAAGGGAATAATTGTGAAACAATGAAGAAGGGAGACAAAAAGAATGGATTTTAAAGATATTCAGAACTGCTTGGCAGGAAGGTAATCCTTGACCTATGACTGTAACTGAGTTCCAAATTCCTGTTGTTAAGTGAGTTTTACTCTATTTTGCATCCTTTCTTGCCGCTATTGTTAAGTGAATCCCTGCAGTTGATAAGTTAGCAACATGGTTGTTAAGTGAATCTGGCTTCCCCATTGATTTTGCTTGTCAGAAGGTCGCAAAAAGAGATAACATGAACCCGGGACCCAGCAATGGTCATAAATATGAACCAGTTGCCAAATGTATGAATTTGGATCATGTGACCATGAGGATGCCACAAAGGTTGTAACTGTGAAAAAACGGTCATAAGTCACCTTCTCCAATGCCATTGTAACACTGAATGCTGACTACGCAAACTGTTGTAAGGCAAGAGCTACCTGTACTTTAATTCTAACCATGTATTACGACCGACAAAGGATTAAAATATTCAATTCCAGTTTGTGAATCCTTCTCAGCAAATAACTTAAACTGAAGAACCATGTCAAAATTTTAAGAGATGGATTTTCTTTACAGCTCGAATGGTTGAGCGGTTTATACAAATGGCGATGTGCAGCTGACAATGGGACAAAGGACAGAGCAAGAAACACAGAATAGTTTCCATCTGTCATATCCCAAAAGTTCTTTTTTTTCCAAGAGGCAACTGGACTTTCTGGTTTTTCTTTGAAGATGTTTTGCTTCTCATTCAAAAAGCTTCTTCAGCTCTGACTGGATGGTGGGGAATGGAAGGATTTATATTCCTTGCAAACAGTTGATCATTTGCATTCATTTAGAGAGTTGTTGAGGCTACTTGGAGATTTATCTGTGGCATCAGAGTCACCTGAGTAATGCAAATGTGGAGCCTTCTTGGAACTTGAAAGGACTGTGTTGTAGAATGGAGATAGATGATGTATCCCTCCTCCTGTTGAGAGAGGGCTGCTCAATTTTGACATAGATGGCCTCATTGATCCTTGTTCACACCAGCTCTCTCTGTCTAAAATGTGCACTTAGTGGTCCTCAAAAGAGTGGCCAGTGTCTTTTAAATGCAGGTGGACTGTTGAACCTGATGCATTTATGAAGTTGCCTCTTGAAAAAGGGAAAGCCATGACCTGGATGACTGAGAATCTCCATAGACTTCCATCTGTCATTTTTGCAAAGGGATAATTTCAAACCAAATTCCAGTAGCCACCAGTCCCATTAGGGAATCGGGTGAGTTAGAATGTGAATCCTGGTGCGTGCCAAGAGAACAAATATATCAAAATGCATGTGAGTTTGCACACATGTACAACTCTTAAAATAGTGGATTTTGCACTTAGAATTAAGGAGAAACTGGACAGTTTCACTGTTGGTAGTTCAGTACTTAGTAGAATGAGATGTTATTCTTGTAGTTTTTAGTATCCTGATTTTGGGGGGGTGGGTGGACAAAGTTAGGTGTAAGAGAAGTAGGTTGACCTTATTCCAAGTCATATTTGAACTAGAAGTTTCAAAGGCACAAGTTTATATTTTAATTATGGAGCTATTTGATGAGAAAGCAATTATGTGATTATGAAGATGTAAGTGTGGCTGCTGTTATTATAACAGATCCAGGGTCTTGCTGTTCATTGGACAATGTTGAATTGTTTGTATCACAGTTGCAAACCCAACCAGATGAGCTGGGAAATCATTGGGAACTTCACCTCATCCTTGATCTGTCTTTTTGCAAAGGACTTTCTCTGGGTGGGGATGGTCCCAGTTGTATCCCTGCAAGTCTTGATGTTCGAGGAAAGGCTATCATGCAAATGACAGAACCAGGGTTAATGTTGGATTTGGGGAAAGCTTCAGATCTTACCCTGTAAGTCTGTCCAGTGCATTTCTCTCCCCTGTTCACGTTTAAAATAGGTCTTTCCTAGGCCAAAGTCCCAAGGAAGTGATACTATTTGCAAAATTTAAGGCTAGGCATTCAGGGCAATTTCAAATACAAAAAATGTAAACTGTCATAAATGTCCTGAAATGTCTTTTCTTAGACTATGAGATTGGGGGAGAGAGAGGAGGGCGGGAAAGATGAGAGAGAGAAGAAGGAAAGGAGAGAGGAAGGGAGGCAGTTAGGGAAGAAAGAAGAGGAAGAGGGAAAGGGAGAGAAGGAGGGAGGGAGGAGATGAAGAGGGGGCAGAGAGGGGAGGGAGGGAGGAGAGAGAATGGAAGGGAGGGAGAGAAGAGAGGGAGAGAGGTAGGGAGGAGAGAGAGAGGAGGGATGATGGAGAGGCAGAGAGGAAGTGAGGGAGAGGGAAAGGAGAGAAGGAGGGAAGGAAAGAGAAGAGAAAGAGGAAGGCAGAGAGGGGGAGGGAGAGGAAGGGCAGGAGAGAGGAGATGGAGGGCAAGGAGGGAGAAGGGCGGAAGAGAGGAGATAGAGGGGGAGAGAGGGGGAGAGGGAAATAGGGAGGGAGGGAGGGAAGGAGGAAGGAGAGGGAGAGAGGAAGGGAGGGGAGAGGGGGAGGAAGAAGCCCCCAAAAAAAACCTATAGGAGTGTTTCCTGAACAAATTGAATGAGCCAATAAGCATCTGGAAATCCTTTAAAATATGGGATAGAAAATGGCAGGGAGTGGCCATTGAAAACCTCTGAAAAAGAAACTAGAGCCCTAGTGATAGCATTTGATAGGTACAGATGTCCAAATGAAACTTTTGATCTCCAAGAAGTCAGTCTTGGGCATTTAGCTTTTCTAAAGGGAGTTATGCTGGCTGATAGAAATAGGAAGTCATGTTTTTGCGAAGGCAGAAAGCACTGTGTCTAACACTGGAAATGATAAGATTTTCTTTGGAAGTGGGACTAGACTGGTCGTCATGCCAAGTAAGTTTCCTTCCTTCCTTCCTTCCTCCCTTCTTTCCTCCCTCCCTCCCGCCCGCCCACCCGCCCTCCTTGCTTCCTTCCTTCCTCCCTTCCCCATCTATTTTTATTCATTTATCCTATTATTACTAGTCCATTAGACTTGGATAGTTTCCAGAAGTATTTTCACAACTATTAGAACTTGAATTTCAGGAGGCAGTGAAGTCTTAGCTCTTTTAATAAAGCTGTGATTCAGTATATTTACAGGGGGAGTGGTTTCTGAACAAATAAGTTAGACAGCTTAGAAAAAAAATCCAGACCCAGCCAAACATTTCAACTTCTAATTGATCTCTTAAATTCAATCAGAAAAATATAGGAAGAGGGTTTTTATATTCAGATATGTTAACACCTATCCAGGAGATAAAAGCAAGCAGGGATCATAGGATGAAATTTGCATGCTAACAAGTAAATATCAGTTATTTGATAATATAAAATCCATAATTCAGTAGAAAAGTATTTTCATGTTGGAGAGCTGATGGTTGATCTACAACCAATATTTCTTAGGTAGAAAACACTACCTGGATCTTTAGAAAACAACTGAGCATTCTGCTCTGGAGTAACCAATGATCTGACTCTGTTGAAGTAGTACATTCTGATGTTTCTAAAGTCCTCTATTTTCAACACATTGTTCATTTATTAAGCATCACTGGATTTCAACAAGATTAATCCTCAAAGAACTAGAAGCACATTAAACTAAACAAGTGTCAGTGTTCCAATGAAACTCCCCATTTTGTTTAGCACTAAGAAACAAAGTTCATCCAAGTAAGAATTTATTGAAGAAATCATATTGGCTCATCTGCAAAAACCCGAATCTATTTATTTTATTTATTCATTCATTTTTGTTAATTGCTTACAAGATAATAGGAATAAGTAAAAACACAGTTATGAATACATGGATACATATAAGAAAAATAAAAATAAAAAGAACAATAGGACAGGTATGGTAGGCACGTTGGGTGCCCTTATGCACGCCCCCTACAGACCTCTTAGGAAAGGGGTGACGTCAATAGTAGACAGTCTAAGGTTAAAGTTTTTGTGGTTTGGAAGAAACCACAGAGTCAGGTAGAGTATACCAGACACTGACCACTCTGTTTCTGAAGTCATATTTCCTGCAATCAAGTTTGGCGCAATTAACCTTGAGTTTGTATCTATTGTTTGCTCTTGTGTTGTTATGGTTGAAGCTGAAGTATTGACAGGTAGGACATTACAATGTATGAATTTATATACTATACTTAGATGGGACCAAAGGCAGTATAGTTCTAGATTTTCTAGGTCTAGAATTTTGAGTCTGGTGGCATAAGGTATTCTGCAACTAGTAGAGGAGTGGAGAACTCTTATGAAATATTTCTGGACTTTCTCAACTGTGTTAATATCAGATATGTAATGTGGGTTCCAGACTGATGAGCTCTATTCAAGTATTGGTCTAGCAAATGTTTTATATGCTCTAGTTATTAGTGTAATATTATCAGAAAAAAAAGCTATGTAAGATTGGGTTAACAACTCTTAGCACCTTTTTAACTATGTAGTTACAGTCGACTCTAGCGCTTAGATCATTAGAGATGAATACTCCAAGATCCTTGACAGAATTTGGATCATCAACAAGGTCTTGATTATTCAGCCTGTATTTTATTTTCTGATTATTATTTTTTGCCAATACGTAGGACAGAGCATTTATTTGTTGAGATTTGAAGTTGCCATTTGTTTGACCAATCTGATGCACAGTCAAGGTCTTTTTAAAGGGTAGCAGTATTGTCTGTGGTGTTGAATAACTTTACATCATCAGCGAAGAGAACGCAGTTGCTCTTGATATGATCGCTGTTGATAGGTACGGAATTTGATAGGACGCTCCCAATTTTGACCATTTGTTGTCTGTTTGACAGGAATGCTTCTATCCAGTTATTCAGGTGTCCAGAGATACCATAAGATTTCAGTTTTAGGAGTAGTTTGTTGTGTACCACTGAATCAAAGGCTTTACAGAAGTCTATATAGATTGCGTCTGTTGCTTTGCCTTTATCAAGTTGTATAGTCCATATGTTTTTGCAGTGTAAGAGTTGCAGATTACCTGATAGTTTTTTTCCTGAAACCAAATTGTTTATTTGAGAATAGGTTGTTTGTTTCTAAGTGGAGGATGATGGATTGGTTAATAATTGATTCCATGACTTTACAGGTGACAGAGCATAAAGAGATTGGTCTGTAATTTTCAACTAGGCTGGGGTCTCCCTTTTTGAAGATGGGGATGACCGTGGTTTGTGACCATAGTTTTGGCAAGGAGCTGGTCCTAAAAGTTTTTTCAAAGATTATGCTTAGAGGTTCCGCTATGGCAGTGGATAGCTTTTTTAAGAAGTAGGCACATATTCTGTCCGTTCCAATAGATAGAGATAGTTTTAGATTGCCTAGTGATTTTAAAACATTGTCTTCTGTAAAAGTGATATGTAGTAGATCATTGTAGTTGTCTGTGGTTCGACTAGGAAATACTGGGCATGATCCATTGTTGTTTACAAATACTGAGCCAAAGAATTTGTTAAAGAGGTTGGCTTTAATAGTGTCATCGTTGCAGTCTTTACCTTTAGGTCCTTTCAGGGGTGGGATGGACCTTGAGTCTTTTAGTTTGTTATTTACAAAATTGTAGAAAGCGTGGGTGGAATTGATGCGTAGAAGGTTTTCTTCTTGTTTAATGTGATAATTGGTGCATTCAGTCTTTATCGATGGTGGCATAAATTTTTATATCAACTTTTAAAGTTGGCAATGTGACCAGATTTGTTTTTCTGCCAAAGTGATTTCTTTTTGTATTCAGAGTTCCAGATCTTCCCTTCTCAATTGAAAAATCAAAACCCATCCCCTTCACCCATCAGTCCATCACATTGTCCAATCAAGCATTGTCCCAACCAGAGACATTGCTCCAGCCACTCCTCTCCAGGGTAACTTGTCCTTGACTCTATGAGAAGAATGTTGTTGAGTCTAATCTTTCTTCTCTCAATGAAATCCTCCCTCCCAAATTCCCAGGCACTAAAATGTGGCAGCCTCTAAGCTTCTAAGTAAAATATGGCTTCCAAGGCTGATAACAGTTTATGAAAAGATCTGTTTCACTGTGATAAATAATGAGCAAAACGGAAAAGAATGTCTTTGGGAATGAAACAAGATTAAGAGTTCTTGGAAATAAGTTTTTTGAAATAGATGCATTTTGGGGGTTCTTTAATGAAGCTATTAATTTAATTTAAATTAAATTAAATTAAATCATTGGATTTGATTGGAAAAGACTTTACCAGTGTTCTTGGGATATACGTGGCATTTTTCATAGTTCCTAAACTTCAACGAGCAAAGTCAACAGAGAAATCAGATTCACTTAACAAGTGTCTTGCTTAGCAACAGAAATTTTGGGCTCAATTGTGACACTAAATTGAGGATGACCTGTAGCCATAATCCTCAATCTTTTAATCCTAAAAGCTAGATATTTAGCTTTTCAAAACAAAGTTGTGATTACTGATAGAAATAGGAAGGTATGTTTTTTTCAAGGCAGAAAACACTGTGAGTGCCACTAACTTCAATAAAGTCACCTTTGGAAGTGGGACTAGGCTGGTCATAATGCCAAGTAAGTTTTAATCCTTGGTTCTTGGGCTAAAGAGGAAGCAATAGACTTCTTGGATTGTGGTCAGTGCAAGAGGTTTTTTTTTTCCTTCCCTACCACAATTTATATCCATCGATTTTGTGATTTGTGTGAGAAAATGTCAATCCATCCTGCAAGTTTACTGCCTGTATTGAAAGCATTTGCAAAAATCAGTGAGTTTTTGTTAGGGACTGTAACACTGTGAGTTACAACGACAAGACAACTTGGGGATCAGGCACCAGGCTGATTGTTAGACCAGGTAAGTTGGTCCACTAATATTAAACCTTAACGTATTTGTGTAGTGCTTGAAGATAGCTTTTGTCAGCTTCTGTCTCGATCCTTTCTTCAATGTGACTTTTGTTCTGAGCTGCTGTTTGGAATATCCCTGGCCATTTCCAATATCCCTTCTTCTAATGTTTTATGATGAATGTATTTTTACAATGACTACGATAATGACCTATCACTATTGTTGTATGTACACTGAGAGCTTATGAACTGGCAACAAATTCCTTGTGTATCTAATCATACTTGGCCACTAAATAATTCTCCTCTCCTCTCCCCTACCCTACCCTACCCCACTCTACTCTATTCATTGCCAGGGTGCTTAGAATGATGCTCAAGTTTTGTAAAGAGATTTTCCTCTGGGTGAACAATATATGAGATAGATATCAGTAGGTGGAACAAAATCACAAGTTCAAGTCGGAACACAAAAGTAGAAAAATAATTGTGTAAATATAGATAACTGTGGGAGGGGGGTGACTGATGCGGTGATAAAGGATTCTGAACTAGACGGAAAACTGAATATGTGGCTACACTCATGGCTTTTTGAAGAGATATGGTGGCCTAATGGTTAGGTCACTGGGCTTGTTGCCTGAAAGGTGGGCATTGAGACTCAAAACCATGTGATAGGTTGAGCTCCCATTTTTGATCCAACTCCTACCAACTTAGCAGTTCATGCTTATCAAGAGGAGGTGGACCGGT
This sequence comes from Pseudonaja textilis, assembly GCF_049901715.1. Lineage (NCBI taxonomy): Eukaryota > Metazoa > Chordata > Lepidosauria > Squamata > Elapidae > Pseudonaja > Pseudonaja textilis. The sequence continues at coordinate 120,925,800 of NC_142008.1, read as the reverse complement.
TGCTTTTGTAGTGTGGAGACAATAACTTGGTCCTCAACATCAATAAGACCAAGGAGCTTATAGTGGACTATAGAAGGAACAGATCAGACCTCCAGCCCTTGCTTATCAATGGAGAGAGTGGAGCAAGTAGCCAGTTTTCAGTTTCTGGGTGTTACCATAAAAGAGGATCTGACCTGGGTGCTCACATTGCAGCACTGTTTAAAAGAGATTATACTATCTGAGGCTTCTCAAAAAACAACAACTGAATGAAAAACTGCTGGTGACCTTCTACTGCTGCACCATAGAGAGTATCTTAACTTACTGCATCTCTGTATGGTTTGCCAACTGCAGAGTGGCAGATAGGAAAGCACTCCAGAAGGTTAACGTCATTGCCCAGAAGACCATTGGTTGTCCTCTCTCCTCTTTGGAAGAGCTTTATAGCTCCCGCTGCCTTAAGAAAGTTCAAAACATTCTCAAAGATCCATCTCATCCTGGGAACTCTTTTTTTGAATGATTACCATCTGGCAGACGGTACAGGATAATAAAAACAAGCACAAGTAGGCTGAAAAACAGCTTCTATCCCAGGGCAGTAGCTATATTGAATTCTGCTGTATAGTGCAGTGTTGGGGGTTTTCAGTTCAATGTGTAGAGGGTGAAGGATGTGTGTTTGTATTTATTTTCATGGTCATGATCATGATGTGCACTGAAGATGATGTTTGATTTTGTTGTACAAGGTGCAATGACAATAAAGTAAACTAAACTAGATGATAGATAGATAGATAGATAGATAGATAGATAGATAGATAGATAGATAGATAGATAGATAGATAGATAGACAGACAGATGAAACTGTAGGCAGACAGACTCAGAGAGATAGATGATACTACAGATAGACAGACAGGTGTACTCCCTCTCACCAGCTGAAAAGAAATCTGTTTCAAATGTAAAACACAAGCAGAGGAGAGGAGTTTCAGTTTTAGTTTCACAGCAGCAACCAGCTTTAGTACAGAACAGTTGAGCTAAGCCATGCCCAGGCTCCTTGCTGTCTCCTTCTTGCCCATGCAGCAAATACTGTTTCAGTTTCCAAACAGCCCTCAACTCTCTCACACACTGAAAGGATGTTGTCCAAGGGGTCCTCAAACATGGTGACTTTAATTTCCAGCAAGAAAATATGAAATATTTCTTTCTGCTTCTTTCCATTCTTCCTTCCTTCCTTCCTTCCTTCCTTCCTTCCTTCCTTCCTTCCTTCCTTCCTTTCTTTCTTTCTTTTTCTTTCTTTTTCTTCCTTCCTTTCTTATTCTTCTCTTCACTTCTTTCTTTCTTTCTTTCTTTCTTTCTTTCTTTCTTTCTTTCTTTCTTTCTTTCTTTCTTTCTTTCTTTCTTTCATAGGTACAGATGTCCAAATGAAGCTTTGATCTCCAAGAACTGAGTCTTGGATATTTTAATCTTAAAGTTTATGGTCTGTAGACATTCACAATCATGATTATCCTGATTGTCACAAAGGTGCTTTTTCAGAACGCAATTGTTTTTTGGGTCTTGTTTTTTCTTTTGTTCTTTCTTCTGATGGATCTGAAGAAGCTTCTTGGAGGAGAAGCAAAATGTCTTCAAAAGAAAAAAAATAAGAAAGTCCAGTTGCCTTCTGAAAAAGCACCTTTGGGTTAAAGTCTAGAGATGTAGTTCTTCTAAAGGAAGTTTTACTTGCTGATTGAAGTAGGAAGCCATGTTTTTGCTAAGGCAGAAAACACTGTGTCTAGCAGTGGAAATTATAAGATTTATTTTGGAAGTGGGACTAGGCTGGTCATCATGCCAAGTAAGTTGTAAGTGAGGGCATTGTGGTTAGCATAAGAGGGACTGTATAGTGCAATATTAATGTAATATCAGGGATTTTAAATTCAATGTATAGAATGTGAAGGATGTTTGTTTGTGTTTATTTTCATAGTCATAATGTACACTGAGGATCGTATTTAATTTCATTGTACAAAGTGCAATGATAACAAAGTAAAGTAAACTAAAAACCTTGGAGGTCTTCTGGTCCAACTTGTTGCTTAGGCAGGAAACCCTGTACCATTCAGACAAATGGTCATCCAATCTCTTCTTAAAAACTTCCAGTGTTGGAGCATTTACAACTTCTGGAGGCAAGTTGTTCCACTGATTAATTGTTCTAACTGTCAGGAAATTTCTCCTTAGTTCTAGGTTGCTTCTCTCCTTAATTAGTTTCCATCCATTGCTTCTTGTCTTGCCTTCAGGTGCTTTGGAGCATAGGTTGATTCCCTGTTCCTTGTGGCGGCCCTTGAGATATTGGAACAGTGCTAAGCATGTCCCCCCTAGTTTTTCTTTTCATCAAACTAGACATACTCTATTCCAGCAATAATGCAGAGAAGAACAACAAAGATGATTAGGGGATTGAGGCTAAAACATATGTTTTAGCCTCCGGATTCCTAATCATCTTTTTTGCTCTTCTCTGCACTCTTTCTAGAGCCTCAATGTCTTTTTTATATCATGGTGACCAAAATTGAATGCACTATTCCAAGTGTGGCCTTACCAAGGCATTATAAAGTAGTATTACCACTTCAAATGATCTTGATTCTATCCCTCTGTTTATGAAGCCTAGAACTGTGTTGGCTTTTTTGGCACCTGCAGCACACTGCTGGTTCATAATTAAATGATTGCACACTAGGACTCCAAGATCCCTTTCAGAGTTACTACCATTGAGTGAGATACCACATATACTGTACCTGTGCATTTTGTTTTTCTTGCCTAAACATAGAACCTTACATTTTCTTTCACCACCTTCTCTTCACTAGACTAGCCAAGCCCAGTTCCTGTAACCATTCTTCATATTTTTTAGTTTCCACTCCCCTAATCATTCTGATTGCTCTTCTCTGTACTCTTTCTAGAGTCTCAACATCTTTTTTTATAGTGTGGTGACCAAAACTGGGTGTAGTACTCTAGATGTGGTCTTACTAAGACTTTATAGAGTGGTATTAGTACCTCACTTGATCTTGATTGTATCCCTCTGTTAATGCAATTTAGGATTGCATTAGCTTTTTTGGCTGCTGCCACACACTGCTGGCTCATATTTAGCTGGTTGTCCGTTAAGACTCCAAGATCTCTCTCACAGTTACTGCTATTAAACCTGATTTCACCCAGTCTACATGTATACTTTTGGTTTTTCTTGCCTAAGTGTAGGACTTTACTATTCTCTCATTGAATTTCATTTTGTTAGATATGGCCCAGTGTTCTAGTCTGACAAGATCCTTCTGTATCTTAGGCTTATCTTCTAGAGTGTTGGCTATTCCTGCTAGATTGGTATCATCTGCAAATTGGATGAGTTCCCCATCTATCCCCTCATTCAATTCACTGATGAAGATGTTGCAGAATACTGGGCTAATTAGTTTTGTCTCCTTTACAAAAAATTCTACTTCAATAAATTTAGAGGAGCTTTTCCTGAACAAATTGGGTAGCCCAGTAAGAGCCTTGAAATCCTCTAAATTTTGAGACCGAAAATGGTAGAGAGTGGAATCACACCTCCATAAGGGAAACTAGAGTCCTAATAATAGTATTCGATAGGTATAGATGTCCAAATGAAACTTCGGATCTCCATGAACTGAATATTAAATGTTTTTATCCTAAAGTTGAGAACTTTAGCTTTTCTAAAGGAAATTATGATACCTGACAGAGATACAAATGACATTTTTTGCTAAGGCCAAAAGCACTGTGTATGATGGTAGAAACTATAAGCTCATCTTCGGAAGTGGGACTAGTCTGGTCATAACACCAAGTAAGTAATTAACCAAATAACAGAATAAAAGAGTTGGAAGGGACCTTGGAGGTCTTCTAGCCATCCTCTACACAGGCAGGGGATCCTATTCCTTTTCAAACAAATGGTTATTCAATCTCTTTCTATAAACTTCCAGTGTTCGAGCACAGGATTTCTGGAGGCAAGCTGTTCCATGGTTTGATTGTTCTGACTGTCAGGAAATTTCTCCTTAATTCTAGGTTGCTTCTCTCGACTAGTTTCTATCCATTGCTTCTTGTCTTTCCCTCATGTACTTTGGAGAATAGCTTGACTCCCTCTTGTTTGTGGAAACCCCTGAGATATTGAAAGACTGCTATCATGTCACCTCTAGTCCTTTTTTTCATTAAACTAGACATAGAAAATTCCAGCAACGTTATTTATATATTTTAGCCTCCAGTGTCCTAATAATTTTTTTTTTGCTCTTCTCTGCACTCTTTCTTGAGTATCAATGTCTTTTTTACATCATGGTGACCAGATCAAAAATAATTGTTCAGAGTAGTAAAGTACCCCTTGAACCAATAGATTTTTGTAAGGAACTGTAATACTGTGACTGACAACACTTTTAGGATTACTTGGGGATCTGGCACAAGACTAATCATTAAACCAAGTAAGTTGATCCATTGATATTGTGTATTAATGTACTTCAACTGTGTTTGAATAAATTTACATGTGCTGGTTTGTTGGAGACCTTTTCAAATGTTGCCCATGTTTGAGGTAGCGATGTTTTCTGAATTCAGCACTTATTTTCCTAGATGCCAGGAAGCTGCACCATTTTAATTTAATTAATATAATATATTCAGTGTATTTATGGGGGAATTTTCTGAATAGATCAATTGGATGGCCCTGTATATAAGAGTCTTGAAATGTCTGAAAAGAATCTGAAAATTAATTGATGGAAAAATCAGAATGGATTCACTCATCCCAAAAAGAAACTAGAGCATGAAGAAAAGGATTTTGTACATACAGATGTCCAAAAGTTGTTTCAGATTCCCAATGGCTACAGTTCTTGACATTTGATTCCTAAAGTCTAGAGCTTGAGTTTTATTAAAGAAAGTTCTAACTGTAGTAGAAATAAGAAGACATGTTTTCCTTGAGACAGAAAGCATTGTGTCCACCACTGGAACCAACAGGTTTTTTTGGAAGTGGGACCAGGCTAGTTCTCACGCCAAGTAAGTTTTTGTTCTTTATTTTTGTTGTGATGGTCAGTGCAAAAGACTGCCTTCTTGGCTCAAATTATCTGGCATGGTCCAGCTCTCCCATTATCCTATCCATCTCGTGGTGTGGCCTCTGAGCCAGATCCACTGAAAATAGAAAGACGTTCGTGTTATTATGTCAATGATGACTCTAGATTTTTTTTAATAAACCTATTAATCCATTTGTTCACCAGTCTGGTTTCGAAATAGTGTATGGTGTATAAATATTGTAGGAAGAGATGTTGCAAAGGTTTAAATCAATGTGTCTATTATGGAGGAGTAAGCAGAAAATTCATTTTTGTTGTCGGGATGAAACTGCATGTTATACCAAGTGAGTGATATTGTGGTGATAAACATTTTAAAGAATGATTGAAGTTCTTTCTTTTTCTTTCTTCCTTCCTTCCTTCCTTCCTTCCTTCCTTCCTTCCTTCCTTCCTTCCTTCCTTCCTTCCTTCCTTCCTTCCTTCCTTTCTTTCTGTCTTTCTGTCTTTTTTCCTTTGTTCTTTTCCTTTCTACCTATCCATATCTTTCTCTCTTTCCTCTTCCTCTTTCTTTCTTTTTTCTCTTCCTTTCTTTTGTTTCTTTCCTTCCTTTCTTTATCTCTCTCTCTCTTTTCCTCTCTCTTTCATTTCTCTTTCTTTCTTCTGCTTTCTTTTCCTCTCCTCTTTCTGACAAGATTATTTTTGGATTAAAGTGGGCCAACATACTTTAATCTATGTTACAAATACTTTTGCCCTGTGGCAGAAGAACTATGAATGCATATTTCCTGCAAATTTTATGAAATGGCACAGCCTTTCCTCTTTTTACAATTATTCTCAATTATTGAGAATTGATAGATCCTTCAAGAGAAGCTGTTCAGTCACCTTCAAGAGAGGGACAATTCAGGCAGGAATTCCGGATACAGGAGAACATCTCTTTAACCCATAGGTGGTATGGCACAACAGTGAGGATAACTTTTAAATTTGTTGCAATGAAACAACTGTCAACTATTTGACAATCCTGCATCAGCCATTGTTAACATTTGAATCCTAAAATTTAGTGATTTAACTTTTGAAAAGAAAGGTATAAAATGATGATACAAAAAGGAAGGCAAGTTTTTGTCAAGGCAGAAAGCACTCTGTCTAACATTGGCAACAATAAGGTTTTCTTGGAAGTGGAACCAGACTGGTCATCATGCCCAGTAAGATTTTGTTCTTAATTTCTGCTGAAGTGGTTAGTGCAAGATGATGCTTTCTTGGCTCATATCATCTGGCATGGACTAGCTCCACAATTATCTGACAGGTATTCTGAAGTAGAGCCAGGTCCACATAAAGTAGAAATACCTTCAGGTAGTTAAGGTCAATGTGGGCTCTAGATTTTGTAATAAACCCATTAATCCATTTGTTCATCATGCTTGGAATGGTGTAGAGATAACTGTATGTAGAGATATTGTAAAGGGTATCACACTGTTCATGCATTGATATGTATAAGCAATATAACATAAAAAACTTGACATGGAGATATCGCAAAGGGGTGAATCAATGTGTACAGTATGGAGGAGGAAGTAGCAAAGTCACTTTTGGTGCTGGGACGAAATTGTATGTTATACCAAGTGAGTGCTTTTGTGGTGATAAATATTTTTAAAACTGATTGAATTTCTTTCTTTCTTTTTTTCTTTCTTTCTTTTTTTTTCTCTCTCTCTCTCTCTTTCATTTCTCTTTTTTATTTTTTCCATATTTCTTCCTTTCTTTCGGCTTTCTTTCCTCTTTCTGACAAGATTATTTTTGGACTAAAGTGGGTCAACACCGAAATCAATGTTACAATTACTTTTTGCACTGGGGCAAAAGTACTCTGAATGCACCTACTCTAACTAACACATTTCATCAAATGGCACAAACTTTCCTACAGTAAAAGTCTCTCTTTTTTCAGTTATGATCAATTATTGAGAAATAGGTAATTTGAGAGAAGCTGCTATGTCACCTTCAAGAGAGGACAATTCAGGCAAGGATTCTGGATACAGGAGAACATCTCTTTAGCCCATAGGTGATATGGAACAACAGTGAGGTTAACTTAAATTTGTTGCCATGAAACAACTATCAACTATTTGACAATCCTGCATCAGCTGTTCATAAAATTTTAATTATAAAGTTTAGTCATTTAGTCTTTCAAAAGAAAAGTATAAAATGGTGATAGAAATAGGAAGACATGTTTTTGTCAAGACAGAAATCAACGTGTATACCATGGAACCTATCAGTTCTACTTTGGAAGTGGGACAAGGCTGATTGTCATGCCAAGTAGGTATTAGCTGTTTATTTTTCCTTCCGGATCTGCACTGGAGCATTTATTGTACTAAAAATTGCTGTAAAGGAAATCTGAAACTCTTTCCCTGTAAATAAGACTCTTGAAATGTCTGAAAAGAATCTGAAAATTAATTGATGAAAAGATGAGAGTGGATTCATTCATCCAAAAAAAGAAGCTAGAACATGAAGAAAAGCATTTTATATATACAGATGTCCAAAAGTTGCTTCAGATTCCCAATGGCTACAGTTCTTGACATTCCTAAAGTCTAGAGCTTGAGTTTTATTGAGGAAAGTTCTAACTGTAGTAGAAATAGGAAGACATGTTTTTCTTAAGACTGAAAGAATTATGTCTAGCACTGGATACCAACAGGTTTTCTTTGGAAGTGAGACCAGGCTGGTTCTCATGCCAAGCAAGTTTTTGTTCTTTATTTTTGTTGTGTGGTCAGTGCAAAAGGCTGCCTTTTTGGCTCATATTATCTGGCATGGTCCAGCTCTCCCATTATCCTATCCATCTCCTGGTGTGGCCTCTGAGCCACGTCCACCGAAAAGAGAAAGACTTTCATGTTGTTATGTCACCAGTCTGGTTTCAAAATAGTGTATGGTGTATAAATATTGTAGGAAGAGATGTTGCAAAGGTTTAAATCAATGTGTCTATTATGGAGGAGTAAGCAGCAAATTCATTTTTGGTGCTGGGACAAAACTGCATGTTTTACCGAGTGAGTGATATTGTGGTGATAAACATTTTAAAGAATGATTGAAGTTCTTTCTTATTCTTCCTTCCTTCCTTCCTTCTTTCCTTCCTTCCTTCCTTCCTTCCTTCCTTCCTTCCTTCCTTCCTTCCTTCCTTCCTTCCTTCCTTCCTTCCTTCCTTTCTTTCTGTTTTTTCTTTGTTCTTTTTCTATCTATCTATATCTTTTTCTCTTTCCTCTTTCTCTTTCTCTTTTTCTTTCTTTCTTTCTTTCTTTCTTTCTTTCTTTCTTTCTTTCTTTCTTTCTTTCTTTCTTTCTTTCTTTCTTTCTTTCTTTCTTTTTCTTTCTTTCTTTTCCTTCCTTTCCTTTGTTTCTTTCTTTCCTTCCTTTGTCTCTCTCTCTTTTCCTCTCTCTTTCATTTCTTTCTTTTTTTCTGCTTTCTTTCCCACTCCTCTTTCTGACAAGATTATTTTTGGATTAAAGTGGGTCAACATATTTTAATCTATTTTACAAATACTTTTTGTCCTGTAGCAGAACTATGAATGCACATTTCCTCCAAATTTTATCAAATGGCACAGCCTTTCCTCTTTTTACAATTATTCTCAATTATTGAGAATTGATAGATCCTTCAAGAGAGGCTGTTCAGTCACCTTCAAGAGAGGTTCAATTCAGGTAGGGATTCCAGATACAGGAGAACATCTCTTTAGACCATGGGTGGCCATGAAACAACTATCAACTATTTGACAATTCTGCATCAGCCATTGTTAACATTTTAATCCTAAAGTTTAGAGAATTAACTTTTGAAAAATAGGTATAAAATGGTGATAGAAAGAGGAAGGCAAGTTTTTGTTAATACAGAAGGCACTCCTGTCTAAAATGGCAACAATAAGTTTTTCTTTGGAAGTGGGACGAGGCTGGTCATTGTGCCAAGTAAGATTTTGTTCTTAATTTCTGCTGCAGTGGTCAGTGCAAGACGATGCTTTCTTGGCTCATATCATCTGGCATGAACTAGCTCCACAATTATCTGACAGGTATCCTGAAGTAGAGCCAGGTCCACATAAAGTAGAAATACCTTCATGTAGTTAAGGTCAATGCGGGCTCTAGATTTTGTAATAAACCCGTTAATCCATTTGTTCATCAGGCTTGGAATGGTGTAGAGATAACTGTATGTAGAGATATTGTAAAGGGTATCACACTGTTCATGCATTGATATGTATAAGCAATATAACATAAAAAAACTTGACATGGAGATATCGCAAAGGGGTGAATCAATGTGTACAGTATGGAGGAGGAAGTAGCAAACTCACTTTTGGTGCCGGGACAAAATTGCATGTTATACCAAGTGAGTGCTTTTGTGGTGATAAATATTTTTTAAACTGATTGAATTTCTTTCTTTCTATCTTTCTTTCCTTTTCTTTCTTTCTTTCTCTCTCTCCCTGTCTCTCTTTTCCCCTCTCTTTCACTTCTCTTTCTTTTTGTTCTTATTTCCCCCTTTCTTTCTCTTTCTTTTTTCTGCTTTCTTTCCCTGTCCTTTTTCTTGACAAGTTTCTTTTCAGATTAAAGTGGATCGATGCTCAGATTTATGTTACAATTCCCTTTTGCGCTGTGTCAGAAGTACTCTGAATGTACCTTTTCTAACTAGCAAATGTTATCACAAGGTTTCCTAGAGTAAAAGTCTCTCTTTTACAATTATTCTCAATTATTGAGGATTAGGTCCTTTGCGAGAAGCTGCTATGTCACCTTCAAGAGAGGGACAATTCAGGCATGGAATCTGGACATAGAAGAACATCTCTTTAGCCCATAGGTGGTATGGCACAACAGTGAGGTTAACTTTTAAATTTGTTGCCATGAAACAACTCTCAACTATTTGACAATCCTGCATCAGCCATTGTTAACATTTTAATCCTAAAGTTTAGTGATTTGGCTTTTGAAAAGGAAGGTGTAAAATGGCGACACAAAGAGGAAGACAAGTTTTTGTCAAGACAGAAATCAATGTGTATAACAGTGGAACCAATAAAGTCTATTTTGGAAGTGGGACCAGGCTGGTTGTCATGCCAAGTAGGTATTAGCTGTTTATTTTTCCCTTCTGGTTTGCACAGGAGGGTCATTGGTACTACAAATTGCTGTAAAGGAAATCAGAAACTCCTTCTGTTTTCTTTCATTTTTTATACCTTTGGTTTTTGGTTTTCTTTTTCTTTTCTTTTCTTTTTGTTTTCTTTCCTTCCATTCCTTTATCTTCGTTAGTTCTAGTTAGTTTTTTTTTAAACTCATTTTTTTTAAGAAATAAATTCCAATAAATTTATTGGAACAAATTGAATGGCCAATAAGAATCTGGATACAGTCTTAATTTTGGGATAGAAAATGGCAGAGAGTGACTTCACATTTACAAAGAAAAAACTTGAGCCTTAAAAAATTCTTACATACAGAATTCCAAATGATGTTTCTGATTTCGTGGAGCTGAGTCCTTGATGTTTTACTAATAAAGTCTAGAAATTTAGCTTTTCTGAAGGAAGTTATATATATTTATATAAACAGGAAGGCAGGTTTTTGTCAAGATATAAAGTACTGTGTACAGCAGCAGCCTTGGGAAACTCATCTTTGGAAGTGGGACTAGGCTGGTCATAATTCCAAGTAAGTTACCCTGGCCACAGTGGTCAGCACAAGAGGGTCTTATACCATCCCCCTATTTATATACAATCTTCAGTGATTATCAAAACTAAAATCTACATATCCTTCCTTCATTCCTTCTCTGTCTTTCTTCTTTCTTTCTTTCTTTCTTTCTTTCTTTCTTTCTTTCTTTCTTTCTTTCTTTCTTTCTTTCTTTCTTTCTTTCTTTCTTCTTTCTTTGTTTCTTTCCTTCCTTGCTTCTTTCTTTTTCTGTCTTTCTTTTTTCTTTCTCTTTCTCCCTCCCTCTCTCTTTCTTTCTTTTTCTTTTCTTTTCTTTCTTTCTCTTTCTCCCTGCCTCTCTTTCCCCCTCTCTTTCACTTCTCTTTCTTTTTGTTCTTATTTCCCCCTTTCTTTCTCTTTCTTTTTTCTGCTTTCTTTCCCTGTCCTTTTTCTTGACAAGATTATTTTCAGATTAAAGTGGGTCGATGCTCAGATTTATGTTACAATTCCTTTTTGTGCTGTGTCAGAAGTACTCTGAATGTACCTTTTCTAACTAGCAAATGTTATCACAAGGTTTCCTAGAGTAAAAGTCTCTCTTTTACAATTATTCTCAATTATTGAGGATTAGGTCCTTTGCGAGAAGCTGCTATGTCACCTTCAAGAGAGGGATAATCCAGGCAGGGATTCTGGACACAGGGGAACATCTCTTTAGCCCATAGGTGGTATGGCACAACAGTGAGGTTAACTTTTAAATTTGTTGCCATGAAACAACTCTCAACTATTTGACAATCCTGCATCAGCCATTGTTAACATTTTAATCCTAAAGTTTAGTGATTTGGCTTTTGAAAAGGAAGGTGTAAAATGGTGACACAAATAGGAAGACAAGTTTTTGTCAAGACAGAAATCAATGTGTATAACAGTGGAACCAATAAAGTCTATTTTGGAAGTGGGACCAGGCTGGTTGTCATGCCAAGTAGGTATTAGCTGTTTATTTTTCCCTTCTGGTTTGCACAGGAGGGTCATTGGTACTACAAATTGCTGTAAAGGAAATCTGAAACTCCTTCTGTTTCCTTCCATTTTTTTATACCTTTGGTTTTTGGTTTTCTTTCTTTCTTAATTTTTGTTTTCTTTCCTTCTATTCTATCTTATTTCTAGTTAGTTTTCTTTTAAAACTTTTTTAAAAAAAAAAACCAAATAAATTTGAATAAATTTATCGAAACAAATTGGATGGCCAATAAGAATCTGGACACAGTCTTAATTTTGGGACAGAAAATAGCAGAGAATGGCTTCATATTTACAAAGAAAAAACTTGACAATAGTATTTCATACATAGAAATTTACAAATGATGCTTCTGATCTTGTGAAGCTGAGTCCTTAACTTTTTACTTATAATGCCTAGAAATTTAGCTTTTCTGAAGGAAGTTATATATATTTATACAAATAGAAAGGCATTTTTTGTCAAGTTAGACAGTTCTGTGCACATCATGGGAAACTCATCTTTGGAAGGGGGACTAGGTTGATCATAATTCCAAGTAAGTTATTCTGGTCACTGTGGTCAGCATAAAAGGGGCTCAACCCATTCCCCTATTTATGTACAAACTTCAGTGATTATCAAAACTAAAATCTACATATCCTTCCTTTGTTCCTTCTCTCTGTATCTTTTCCCTTTCTTTTTCTTTTTTCTTTCCTTCCGTGTTTCTTTCTTTTTCTCCCTTTCTTTCTCTTTCTTTTTTCTGCCTTTTTTCCCTGTCCTTTTTTTTGACAAGATTCTTTTCAGATTAAAGTGAGTCAATACTGAGATTTATGTACAATTCCCTTTTGCACTATGTCAGAAGTACTCTGAATGTACCTTTTCTAACTAGCAAATGTTATCACAAGCTTTCCTAGAATAAAAATCTCTCTTTTTACAATTATTTGCAATTATTTGAGAGAAGCTGCTCTGTCACCTTCAAGAGAGGAACAATCCAGGCAGGGATTCTGGACACAGGAGAACATTTCTTTAGCCAATAGGTGGTATGGCACAACAGTGAGGTTAACTTTTAAATTTGTTGCCATGAAACTACTATCAACTATTTGACAATCCTGTATCAGCCATTGTTAATATTTTAATCCAAAAGTTAGTGATTTAACTTTTAAAAAGGAAGGTGTAAAATGATAATACAAACAGGAAGTCAAGTTTTTGTCAAGACAGAAATCAATGACAGAAAGAAGAACCTATAAGGTCTTTTTTGGAAGTGGGACCAGACTGGTCGTCATGCCAATTGGGTTTTAGCAGATTATTTTGCCTTTCTGGTCTGCACAGGAGGATCATTGATACTAAAATTTGGTATAAAGGAAATCTGAAACTCCTGTTTCCTTCCCTTTTTTTATACTTTTGTCTTTTGTCTTTTTTTCTTTTTTGGCTTCTTTCCTTTCATTCCTTTATCTTATTTCTAATTATTTTTGTCTCCTTTTTATAGTAATTATGATTACAATAATTTCCAATAAATGTATAGAATATTTTCCTGAACAAATTTGATGGCAGATGTATTTGATGGCTTTTTTCCACCACATCTGGGGGAAAACAATTTAGGAAACTAAAGCAATATTTTTTTCGTTCTTAAGGATTTCTGTATTGTGTATCTATTAAGAAATCAAAGCTCTATTTAGAAGAAGAACTTGACTGAAAGTAAGTGGGAAAACATTGATTGGGCAGATGGAACAAATTATGGGATAGAAAATGGCAGAAAGTGAATTCACACATCCAAAGAAGGACCTAGAGTCCTGATGATAGTATTGGATTGGTACAGATGTCCCAGTGAAGGTTCTGATGTCCAAGTACTGATTCTTGCACATTTTAATCCTAAAGTTGAGAAATTTAGCCTTTCTAAATGAAGTAATGAATGTTTAAAGAAATAGGAAGGCCTGTTTTGATGAAAATATACAGCAGTGTGTCTACCAGCAGCCTCAGGAAAGTTATTTTTGGAAGTGGGACTAGGCCGGTCATAATTCTAAGTAAGTTACCCTGGCCATTGTAGTGATTTCAAGAGGTTTCTTCCTTGCTCACACCTCCCTCCATTTTATGTGCAATCTTCAATGATTATCAAAATTACCTTCCTTCCTTCCTTCCTTCCTTCCTTCCTTCCTTCCTCTTTCTGTCTTCTTTCTTTCTTTCTTTCTTTCTTTCTTTCTTTCTTTCTTTCTTTCTTTCTTTCTTTCTTTCTTTCTCTTTCTTTTTTGTCTTCCTTCCTTCCTTCATCTTTCCCATCTATTTCTAATCTACAGTATATTCAAATATTCTATTATAAGTAGTCTATTACACCTGGATAGCTTTCATAACCATTTTGGTAACTATGAATTAGTTCTTAGGCATCTCAGAAACAAAAATTTCATTACAAGGTCTTTTTCTAAACAGACCAATTGGATGAGCCTTTAAATAAGAGTCCTGAGGTAACTGAAAAGAGTCTGGAGATTAATTGATGGAAAGGCCAGAGTGTATTCACACCTCTGAAGAAGATATTAGGGCACAAAGAAAACGAGTTTAAGCCTATAGATGTCCAAATGTTGCTTTAGTAGTTATCTGCCTTTTCTTGATATTTTAGTTCTAAAGTCTAGAGCTGTAGCTTTTCTAAAGGAAGTTCTAACTTCTAGTAGAAATGGGGAGACACATTTTTGTTAAGACAGAAAACATTGTGCACTGGATATGATAAGGTTTACTTTGGAAGTGGAACTAGGCTGGTTATCATGCCCAGTAAGTTTTTTTCTCTGTTTTTGTTGTGGGGTCAGTGCAAACTTACATATTTACTTCCCCTTCTCCTTTTCCTCTTCCCTTCTCTCTGTCCCATTTCCAGCTTCTATTCTTTTCTCCTATTGTCTCTAGTCTACTGCACTTGGGTAGTTTCCACAATTACTTCAACAACTATGAATTGGTTATCATTCCTTTCAGAACAAAAATGTTTATTTGTTATAAAGACTTTTAACCTACACAATAGATATGTGGGTTTAGATTGTTGTTGCTATTGTTTTTGTTTTTTTTTCTAGTGAGCCTTTAAGGTCTTTTGAGTATTAGTTAGAAATGTTGAATTACTGCTGGAGAAACTCAGCTTTGAGATCATGTATGACTTGGGCTAATTCTACCAGAAGTGAAGAGTTGTAAAAATAACTTAGAAATCATCTAGACCAACCCCCTACCCAATACAATTAAAAACATCTCTGACAAAGGGCTATCCAAGGTTGGCTTGGAAACTTCTAGCAATGAAGAATTCACCACTTCATATGCTAACCTATTACAAGTCCATGGGGGAAGCTGGATTAATTTAATGACTGTGTGATTCACTTAACAAATGCAGAGACTCATTTAACAATAGAAGCAAGAAAGGTCCTAAAAGTGAGCATAAATCACTTAACAACTGCCCTGCTTAGCAGTGGAAATTCTGGTTCCAATAGAGTATACTGGTATTTACATGTAGTAAATAACAATATGTTATCTATAATTAGGTTGATCTGGAACACCGAACACTAAATACTGTAGTCAGCCTTCCCCAGTATGTTTTAGGTGGAATGTTTTCATACTATGGTGGGATGTTTCTACTATGTTAACAGTTACAATTCAAAGATAATATTTGGGAGTAGAAATAGGCTAGAATGGAGACTGGGTAAATTGGTTTTACAAAAGATATTTAGTATTGGAATGACTAGTTTGTGTTGAGTAGATTCTAACTAGGCTTACAGAATGTAAGTAGATGTCTTAATATGAGAGGGTTTTAAGAAAGGATTGTAATGCTGTGTAAATAACAATTACCGTTTCTTTTTTGGGTCTGGTACAAGACTGAATGTAATACCAAGTAAGTACTTTTAAAAATTCACTAGTGGTGGAATCTCTTCTCCAAGGAAGGACTGATGTAGTTCTTCTCATTGTGTAGATACATCAGTGAAGTGAGGATGTTTCCCTACTTCCTAGATCTGGGAATGTCCATATTCTATTCAGGGAAGAAAGGGGCATGATTCCTTTCTTAATTCAGCCTTCCTCAGCATGATGTGCATCAGGTGAAGTCAAATCGATATTCTTAATAAGTAGAAGTCCTTGAGGAGACCATGAATGGTTGGGAATTCTGGGAATTTTGAGAAAAAATGTAGAGTCACCTATCAAAAAGGACAACCTAGGCAAATGGATGTTCTTAAGAAGTAGAAGTTCTTGATGGAACCATGAATGATTGGGAGTACTAAGAATTGGGCACTTTGATAAAAGCTGTAGAGTCACCTACAAGAAAGGGACAAGCCAGGTAAAAAATATGGATATATGAGAGTATCTCTTTAGCCAACATGTCATGTAGCATAATTCTGAGGTTAACATTTAATTTAGTCAGCATGAAACAAATACCTGGGTTGGAGTCAGCAATAATGGGAATCATTTTAAAGAAGTTCTTATATTCCTAACATCCTCTATGTTCCACACAAATCTTCATTTATCATGCATCATTCAATTTTCTACCAATTAATATCATTTCAAGACAAATTGATGGGAACAAATTGCCTTGACTTCATGCCAGTCCCCAATCATCCATATATGTAAGCATGCAAACATTCATACATATGTTTTCTCCTGCCTTATTATTTACAAATAACTCAAGGCAGTAAACATATCCAACATATTTTCCTTCTCCTATTTTCTCCACAGCAACAACCCTGCTCAGCTGGTCTGAGAGAGAATGACTGGCTCAAAGTCACCCATCTGGCTTTCGTGCTTAAAGCACCACTAGAATTCATGATCTCCCACTTTCTAACTGGTGCCTTAATCACTCGACCAACCTGACTCTCAACTTTCAACTTAGGAATCCATGTTGACCTTCTTTATCTGATGTGTGCATCTCTACTCTCTACTTCCATGACCAATACCAGTGTTTATAATCATATGCGTATGAATTAGGGCTTTTGGAACTTATAGTTCTAAAGAATTGGAAGCATATTAGACTAAAGAGGTTTGTGAAAAGATCTGTTTCACTGTGTTAAACTATGATGGAAACTGGAAAGTTGTCTTTGGGAGCGGAACAAGATTACGAGTTTTGGGGAGTAAGTCTTTCAATATATATTTCTGTGGTTCCTTAATACAGAGAACATCAAGTTTTAAAATTTAAATAAAATGAAATTATATATAATCACTCTTGTAAACCACCTTTACAAACCATGTAAAGGTGCAATAAGTTAAAATACTCTTTATACTCTTTGCAGTGATGGAAAGTCAACAGCTTTTGAGGTCAACAACCTATCTAAAGTCATCTTAATGGCTGCAAATTGCTGAGAGATTTAGGAATTGAAGCCCTCACAGCTGGAGTCCACCAAGAAACTTAAGTGATTGTGAACTGGAAAAAAAATCCTTTTTTTCTGCCAAGCCTAACATTTTCTGAGTGTATGTCCACTACCTTCTCTTTCAATATTCTCTCACTTTGGGCAGTTTTTGCCAAGAAGAGAAGCACTGTGGATCTAGTAGCAGTTTCCAAAAAGTTAGCTTTGGAAGTGGAACTAAAGTGGATGTGACACTAAGTAAGCTTCAGTTTTATCCTTCCTTTATCCTTCTCATGTCCTGCCTTCTTCATATGTCCACCTTCCCAATATTTATTCTTAGGCTTTTCTTCATGAAACAGATGAAGCCAATGACTACTTAGTCCACAAGCAGACGCCATTTTTATTTACTTATTTATCTGTAAAATGTATTGACTGCCCATCTCACCACAGGATAAATCTGGGTGGCTCACAATCTTAAAAAAGATAAAAGCCATGCAAAACCTAAAAATATAAACAAAATACTGTAAAGTTCTAAATACTGAGCCCCAATGAAAAGATGGGGAGGGAGGAAAAAAAAATTGATTTAAAAAAAAAAATCTTTGTAACTCAGAGTGTAACTAACCACTTATACTTCCATAGCTAATCTCTTATAGCTTCCATAACTACTTCAGTAACTATGAATTAGTGATTAGGCATCTCAGGAAAAAGGTTTCATTACAAGGGCTTTTTCTGAACAGATGAATTGGATGGCCCCGTAAATAAGAGCCTTGAAATCTCTGAAAAGAGTTTGGAAATTGTTGGAATAAAAATCTGGTCTGGTTCCACTCCAGGAGAAAGACACTAGAAAAAAAATGGAGGGTGGCTGGTTGGAAAGAAGGTTTCTGTTTATTTGGTTTTCTAGCAATTTCAGTGATAGCAGCAATGTTTCTGGGGTGGCTGACCAATTGGCTGGGTGAGTGGATGGATTTGTATAGAGTTCTGGAGTTTTGTAATTGAGATGCTTCAGGATGATTGTGCAATGTGATGAACCTTGTGTCTTTTGCTATTCTATTATGTCCTAAAGATCAAGACTTGTCCTTTGAGCTGGATGAGTAGATTTTAGGAGTCTTTGTTTTTCTACTTTTGAATCTCATCAGTTCCAGCCTTCTGGGAAAGCTGTGGCTGAAGGCCTTTTGCTTATGAATTGGCTAGTCTGGATTTCTGTCAATGGATACTGAATGAGATGCTCCAGTTTTATCAATAGGTACAAAAGTATCTCATTCATAACACTTAATTGTTGGAAGAACAGCCTGGAGTGTTTTCCTGGTGGTATAAAAAAGTGAATTAATTGATCCTAAGAAAGCCTTCTTTCTGATGTGTGTGTGTGTGTGTGTGTTTGCTGACTTTCTATAAATTTCATTGATAGACAGGTCAGAGTCACATCCAAAGAAAACTAGAGCATAAAGAAAAGAACTTTAAACCTACAGAAGTTCAAAGGATCTTCAGATTTCCAATAACCACAACTGAATTTTAGTCCTAAAGTTTAGGGATTCAGCTATTCAAAAGGGGGTTATAATTGTTATACAAATAGGAGGACATGGTTTTTGTCAAGGCAGAAAGCACTGTGTACATCAGTGGCACCAGTAAAGTGATCTTCGGAAGTGGGACTAGGCTGCTTGTAATGCCAAGTAAGTTTAGGCCATTTATCCTTACCCTGGTGCTCAGGGTTGAAGGATTTTTTTTTGTACTTTTGCAAATGCTGTAAAAGTAGTTGCTTCTTTCTTTTTCCTTTTTATTGTTTCCTTTTTGCACTTTTGGCTTTTGTTCTTGTTGTTTTCTCTTTTAGTTCTTGTTGGGTTTTAAAAATATTAATTTTCAATACATTTAGAGGGCTTTTCCTGAATAAATTTGATGAACCAGTAAGTGTCTATAAATGCTATAAATTATGGGATGTGAAATACAGCATGTGTATTCATACCTCCGAAGAAACTAGGATTCAAAAAATAATAATTTTATACCGATAAAGGAGAATATTTGTAGCTCCGGGTTGCAATGAGAGGTCCTTGGTGGTCTCTGATTTTGCTTATTTTCTTGAAGATGTTTTATTTCATTTTGGTTCTGATCTACTTTGGGTAATGAAAAGTCTGCAAAAAACCCAATCAGGTTCAGAGGGCACCAAGGTCCCCTCATTTCAACTTGGAATTACAAATATTCTCCTTTATCAGTATAAAATTATTTTCTTTGAATTCTAGTTCTCCTTTATCAGTACCTGATATGGGCATCAAACACTTCAGAAAGCATGGAAAAAAATTGTTTGTAGGCACTAGCACAGATAATGTTACCCAGTTTGGGAAATGAAACATCTGCAAGAAAACAAGCAAGGTCAGAGAACACCAAGGACCTCTCAAGAATTTTATAGTTACAGATGTCCAAATTTTGCTTCAGATTTCTAGTAGCTGCAATTCTTGACAATTTAAAGCCTAAAGTCTAGAGCACTGTAGAGAAAAATCTATCCCAGGTTTCTCAACCTTGGCCATTTTAAGTTTTCTGAACTTTCCTCTCCCAAAATATCTTCAGCCAGCAGTACTGGAGTATGTGCCTGCTTTAATGTGATAGATGTATATACAGCATTTAATATAGGTGGAAATTTAATATAGGTACAGATTTCCAAAATCTGCTTCAGATTCCCAGTATTTGAGTCCTTGAGATTTTAATCCTAAACTCTATAGAGTTTTTTAGTCTAGAAAAAGCTGTAATTGCTGATATAAATAGAAAGGGATGTTTTTGTTAAGACAGAAAGCACTGTGTCTAACATTGATAACAGTAAGGTTTTCTTTGGAACTGGGACTAGGCTGGTCGTCATACCAAGTAAGTTTTTATTCTGTATTCTGCTATTGTGGTCACCACAAGAGGTTCTCCTCTCACTCTCTCTCTCTCACTCTCTCTCTCTCTCTCTCTCTCTCTCTCTCACACACACACACACACACATACACACACACACTCACTCTCACTCTGCCTCTCCCTCCCTCTGTCTTTCTTTCTCTTTCTTTCTCTCCCTCCTTCCATCTCTCTTCCCCCCCCTCCATCCCTTCCTCCCTCCATCTCTCTCTCTCTCTCCCCCTCCCCATATCTTATAAAACATAATATGGATGCATCTGGAGCTACATGCTTTACAAAAAAATCCAGAATTCAATTCTGGCATCTCCACTATTAAGCAATCAGTACTGTTGATCCATTTCTGGGTTCAAAGAACCATTTGCAGCCCAACTCAGCAAATAAAAAAAACAATTATTCTCTTTCCCAAATATATCAATTGCCTCAAATATCAATCAAATAATCAATTAATTAATCAAGAGACCTAGGAATTTCAGCCTCCTGATCTTAAATAACTTGGACTCGGGTGACTGAACAAGGTTATCATGATGTGGCTATACTGGAGAGAAGGGAGTGGGGTGGACCATGAACTTCTAGAAATTCTTAAAGATGAGTAAAGATAAGGCATCATTTCTTCAGCTTTTCTTGATCCCAGCAATTCCCAAGCTTTGATAGCAACCCCAGTTTTGAGATGGATCTTTTTTTCTGGAAAGCAAGTAATACATCTGTGAATTGTACAAAGAGATATCAGCTTTGATGCAATAATTTCATTGGGGATTCTTGGATTGTGAGGAAATATATGAGGAGATCTGAATTTAGATGTGTTTAAACCATGGGAAGAAAAATAGCAATTCTGTATGCTATTTTAAAGAATCTGGATTTATTCTTAAACTTATTTCCCAGCCCATCCTTTATGGTTTTTGTAAGGAACTATAACACTGTGGATTATAACAATGTTAAGTTCATTTGGGGGTCTGGCACAAGACTAATCATTATACCAAGTAAGTGGGTCCATTAAAATTAAAGATGAAGACCTTTCATCTTTTCATTGACTGGTTGGAAAAATGAAGAAAAAAAAAATCTGTTGGGTTTGTCAAGACATATTAGAAGGGAAGAATGGGAATTTCAAATGAGATTTTAATGCTACCTAGAAAGTCCTACCTAGGACTTTCAGAAATATTAGGATAGGAAATTTATGAATTCCCATCTCATATGGTCAAGCAGGTTGTGATCAGGATAGGTGAGGATTTGTCTTCTTGAAGATTCTTGTGGGGAAATTGAGGGGAAGACAATGATTGTATCTATCCAGCACTCTGGAAGCTTGAGTTATGGTTAGAATTATGAAAATGGTCCACCTTAAAGGGCCCAATGGGGGAAAGATACCTTAAGATACTCCAATGAATAGTCCTAAGTGGACATATCTATCAAGAATCTTTTTCTTCTAAGAGGTATATTTTCTTTAACCATGTTTGTTGTCTTCAAAAATTAAAATTTTCTGTGATTCTAACATAAACTGGTAGAGTTGTGACAAGAGATCTGTTTGTGTAGAATTCTAGGTTGTTTATGACTTCCTCTAAGCATTCCTTGTTGAAATGGAGTTTTGAGGACAGAAATAAGAAGGTCCCAGATGAGCTGCATTTTAACTATGGGAGGATTCCAGGATTCAGAATGTCATTGTCACAATGAGATGTGAATTGGAGCCCTTGCATTTGTTTAGATGTGATTTCAAGTGGAAAGCAGAACAACTGCATGTGCCTCTCCCTGGAGTAAGAAAAAAAAACTATATCTTGAAGCCTTTAGATTGGGATTGCAAGAATCTGAATGATTATTAGATGACAGCATCATCTGTAGCAATCTTGTGGTTGTCTGGATTTTTGCATACTAGTTCAGAAACTCCAGATTACTCCATGGATCGTTATTAGGTGCTTAATTAATGTTCACACTTGAAAAACACACAAATGGATGGGGAATGAAATCCAACTGTTAGGAAAGATCTTAAGGAAAACAATCAAGTATATTTGATCCTGGATGGACCAGAGACAATGATTGTGGTGACTTATGGTAGAACCGTAAGTCCAGAAGCTGTTGTGGACTTTCTTCATGTGAAGTAGAATAAATGTTAAGAAGGCCTCTAGTTTAGTATAACTTAAGCTCTTTTAAACTTCCACTGTTGGAGCATTTATAACTTCTGGAGGCAAGCTGTTCCACTGAGTAATTATTCTGTCAGGAGATTTTTCCTTAATTCAAGGTTATGAGAATGGTAACAATTTCTATCCATTGCTTCTTGTCCTGCCCTCAGGTGCTTTGGAGAATAGCTTGACTCCCTCTTCTTTGGGGCAACCCCTGAGATATTGGAAAACTGCTATCATGCCCCCCGCTCCTTCTTTTCATCAAACTAGATATACCCAATTCTAGCAACTGTTCCTTATATGTTTTAGCCTCCAGTCCCCTAATCATCTTTGTTGTTCTTCTCTTCACTCTTTCTAGAGTCTCAACATCTTTTTTTCATCGTGGTGACCAAAAGCTTAAATGTTAAGAAAATTGACACATTAATCTCACAACACTGATAGTGAATCTTAGTAACAAGTGATATAGAAATGGAATGATGTTTATAGAGGTTCTCAGTCATGCAGGTCATGGTTGTCCCAGAGGTACTTTTTCAACAGAGAACTGGAAAACAACTCTTGGTTTTACCTTGAATATATTTCGCTTCTCATCCAAGAAGATTCTTTAGTTCAGAACTGAAGAAATTTCTTGGATGAGAAGCAAAATGTGTTCAAGGAAAAATATAGCTCAGTTGCCTCTTGAAAAAGCACCTTTGGGACAAATTGAATGACGGAAAAATTGTAAATTCTATTTTAAGGGACTGAATCCATCTATGGTATGTTATACTTTTTTTATTATTATTATCAGCAGGACAATATTACGAGGGTTTTTTAAAATCTTGGCATTTCTTTCCAGTCCTTGTTATATTTCAATCTGCTGAAAAGCTTCAGGAGATCAGAAATTTTGTAGTATCTGAGGAAAAGAATAGGTTTTAATCTTCCATTCTGTTTTTGAATGCATTCAAACTCAATAATATAAACATTTTGTTCCAAGAGTCAAATTAAATTTCTGAAAAAGAGATTGAGCAGATTTTCCTAATCTTGAGTTGGTGTTTAATATTTCATTTCATACGTTTGACAAAGAATGTTGTAATTGCTGATACAAGTAGGAAGACATGTTTTTGTCAAGGCAGAAAGCACTGTGTATAACACTGGCTACAAGGTTTTCTTTGGGAGTGGGACTAGGCTGGTCATAATGCCAAGTAAGTTTTTGTTCTTTATTTCTGCTATTGTGATCAGTTCAAAAGGTTGATTTCTTGCCCCCATATTATAAAACTTAGCGGCATCTCAACCTGCACGCTTTGTAGAAAATTCCAGATTCAGTTCTGATCTTTCCATTTCCAGTTAAGAAATAATGATTTTGATTGGAAATCCCATGTCATCCTTATCAAGCAATTACTACTTTTGATCCATGTTTGGTTTCATACAACTGTTGTTACCCAGCTGAGTATACTAATTCCCCAAAAGAAAAAGTATGTTACAGTTTTATTATTTTTGGGCTCTGAAAAAAGACATTAATTTTAAAAAATCATTAACTCATAATTCTTCTTCCCATAAGTGAGGCCTAGGTGGTCACTAAGAGTGGACAACATCTTGATGATACATTATCAATCAATCAATCAATCAAGATATGTGCTTCTAGGATTTTCAGCTTTCTGGTTTTTCATAACTTAGATTTGGCTCATGGATGGTTGAACAATGATATCATATCATGTTTACATTGGAAAGAGAGACAATACACACACACAAACACATGTATGAGAGAGACAGAGAAAGACAGACAGATAGACAGAAAGAGAGAGAAAGAGAAAGAAAGAGGAGGGGAGGGGGAGGGAGAGAGAGAGACTATGAACTTTTAGAGATCTTTGAAGATGAACAACCATTTTCATCAGCTGCTGTTTTACTCCCCACCTTGCTTACAACTCCACTCTTGAGATAGATCTTTTTATGGAAAGCAGGGAATAGATCTGCAAACTTTACAAAAAGCCCGCAGCTTCACTGAGAATTGAGGCATGTTAGAATGTATATAAGGATATCTAGATATTTAGATCATGAAAAAATGCTTAGATCATGAGAGAAAATTGCATTTCTGTCTGCTTTTTTCAATAACCTGGGTTTTATTCTTAAACTTCTTCTCCAACCCATCCTCTAAGTTTACTAACTGTGTTTGAAACACTTAACTAATGGGTTTGTGTAAGGGATTGTATCACTGTGAATAATGACTATGGCAAGCTCACTTGGGGATCTGGCACCAGGCTAATTGTTATGCCAAGTAAGTTGATCCATTAATATTATACATGTGTTGTGCTTCAAGAAGCTTCTCTCAGCTTGTGTATTGGAGATCTTTTCTCTTTTCATAGACAGATTGATAAAATTAAGAAAAACTCTTGGCTATCTCAAGATGTGTTACAGGGGGAGAATAGGAAATGGAAATAAGAGTTCTACTTCATCTTTCTGAAAATAAGAATAAGAATAAGAATAAGAATTTTATACTAACCAAGCAAACTGGTTAGTATAGATGGGCATTCTAGAAATTGTCCTCCTAAAGATTCTGGAGGGGAAACTGAATGGATGATAATAAATATGCAGCTCTCTGGAAAATTGGACTGTGATTAGAATTATGAAGGTTTGATGTCTATGGAGATTCTCAATAATCCAGATCATGTCCCAAAGGTGCTTTTTCTGGAGACAACTAGACTTTCTTGTTTTTTCTTTAAAGATGTTTCACTTCTCATCCAAGAAGCTTCTTTAGCTTTGACAAGATAGTGGGGGATGGAATATGAGAGTTCAGTTGTCTCCAGAAAAAGCATCTTTGGGACATCCGTGATATGGATGTTTGAGAATCTCTACAGACATCCAGATCATGGTTGTCCCATATATTATCAATAAATCAATTAAACAACCAAGATGTGTGCTTCTAGGATTTTTAGTTTTCTGATTTTACATAAATGTAGAGTTGGCTCATGGATGGTTGAACAATGATATCATGACATGTTTACATTGGGAAAAACACACACACACACACACATACACACACACACACACACACACACACACACACATATATATATACACACACACACACACATACACATACACACACATATATATGAGACAGAAAGAGAAAGAGAGGGAGAGAAAGAGAGAGAGAGAAAGGGAGAGGGAGAGGGAGAGAGGTGGACCATGAACTTATAGAGATTTTTCATACAACCATTGTTACCCAACTAAATATGCTAATTCAATGGTGCCTTTTGTCAAGACAAAAAGCACCGTGTATACCAGAGCATCTATAAGGTCATATTTGAAAGTTGGACTAGGCTGGTCGTAATGCCAAGTAAGTTATTTGTGCTGTTGTTATAAGAGCGAGAGTGTTTTTATTTTGCTCACCCAAATATTTTATCTGTAGTCTTCAGTGATTAACATTCACAGATTATTTCTGTGGTTACAGAGATTATTTTGACATTCAAGAAATTCAAGACTCATACAACATTAATGTTCCTGATTGGTGTGCACATGTCTTCATACAGCCATGCACATATGATCTAAAAACAAATAAAAGTGATAAATAAACCCAGAAAAAAACTAATCAGTAAGGAATGAGCAGCCAAAATACCAAAAGGTGAAATGTCTATTAAGCTGAAATGTGCAAAAAAAAAACACACCCACATTTGTCTGAGAGTGAATCCCAGCAACTAAATGACACAGAAATACAACTATGGAAAATAATAAATTTCAAGAGCTGAGATAATTTATAGTATCTTTAGTTTCTGGTATCAGAGGTATAATATCATGATAAAGCTTGGGAATCTTGGCATTTCTACCCAGTCATTGTTATATTTCAGGACAAAGGGAGTGGAGGGGTCTATCTAAGGAAACAACAGGCTGTAATCTTGTGTTCTCTTTTTGAATGTATTCATATTCAATTATCTAAATATTCTGTTCCAAGAGCCAAATCAAATTTCCTAAAAGTCGATTGAGCAAATTTTCATGAGATTGAGTTGGCTTGCGCCATTTCATTTATTAACTTTATTTTCAACCTTTAATGCCTGTGATGTTTGGAGATAGAGTTTCTGGAATATTTAAAATTAAACTATCTGTACAGATAATTACAGATTAATAGAGTTGGAAGGAATCTTGTAACTCATCTAGTACACCCCACTGCCCAAGCAGGAGACCCTACATAATTTCTGATGAATGGCAGTCCAATCTTTTCTTGAAAGCCTTCAGTGATGAAGCTCCCACAATTTCTGAAGGCAGCTTCTGTTCCATTGGTTGATTGTTCTCACCATCAGAAAATTTCTCTTTATTTCTAGGTTGAACCTCTCTTTGGTCAGTTTCCATCCATTATTCCTTGTCTGGCCTTCAGGTGCTTTGGAAAATAGCTTGACCACTTTCTCTCCATGGCAGCCCCTCAAATATTGGAAGACCGCTATCATGTCTCCCCTGGTCCTTCTCTTCACTAGACTACCCATGACCAGTTCTTGTAACAATTCCTCATATGTGTCAGCTGATGCTCCATTCAAAATCCAAGAAAGTAATACTTAGACTCCTTTAATCAGAGAAAAGATATCTTTTACTGGAAAGCAAGTGGTAGCAACAAAAGAATTCTGAATCTGAGAAAATGGGCGGGTAAATCACATATACAAAGTAATGGCAACGTTCCTACCCCCAATAGTTCAATTGGCTCATCCAATTAAAAGTTGTGTATATCATCATATGGGCATCTCCAGGTGGTGATGAGGCTTCTGTCCATTGACCTTGACATAATTTGATAAAGAGTTGCAGCTGCGCATAGCATAGAATAGAAACCTAAGCAAGAATGTACCCCCCAGCTTATACAGTTCTGGTTTGTAACACCTCCAGCTCACTTCCCATAACCATTCCCCCCTCCTCCCCCCCATTACTTATGAAAGCTGAAAGATGCAAAGCAAAGAGAGAAAATCTTGAAGGCTGACAATATGTTTTAGTCTCCAGTCATCTAATCATCTTGGTTGCTCTTCTTTGTACTCTTTCTAGACTCTGAATATCTTTTTTATAATGTGGTGACCAAAAATGGATGCAGTATTTTAGGTGTGATCTTACTAAGGATTTATAGACTGCTGTTAGTACCTTCCTTGACATACTCCTGACATAAATATGATTTAAAGTCTCTTCAGTGCCTCTTAACAAAGTTGGCTTAAGTTTTGACTATGTAAAAACTCAGAACACTGTGATAACTTATGGCTCAGCTAGAGTTGTATTTGGAACTGGAACAGAGCTGGAGGTTCATCTATGTAAGTTTTTGAACAGGTTTGCAATATAAAATTTGTGTAATTCTAACATAACCTGGTCGTATATTTATGGTAGAGATCTGTTTCTGTAGAGTTGCAAACTGATTCTGACTCCTAAGAGACAGAATAAGGGTGACAGGAATAAGAAGGTTCCCATGTATCTACATTTTAAATACAGAGAATTGAAGGATAAAACATAAGAAAAAAAGTTGCAGGAATTGGGTATGTTTAGTTTGGTGGGAAAAAAAAGGACTCTGGATTTACACAATCCTTTGAATTATAACCTGGTAAATAATCAAGTAAGTGTTTTGTTTCCTAATAAGCTAAATTTCCCATAGATAAATTATATTATAGCTTTATAAGTTCTTGGGATGCATAGAGGATATAACTTTTTAATATGAATTCATAATTGTTTCCTATTGGGGAACTTGAAGGGGTGCTTTTAATGAAAAAGACTAAGGATGACATAATAGCAGTATTCCAATATCCAAGGGGCTGCCACAAAGAAGCATGTGAAAGTTTCCAAAGCATGTGAAGTCAGGATAGGATGTCATAGATAGAAACTAATCAAGGAGATAACTAACCTAGAGCTAAGGAGAACTTTCCTTTTAATCAGAGGAACAACTTGCTCCCGATATTCTGGGTGCTCCAACACTGGAAATAGGGTTCCCTATTTGAGGAGGGGGCTGGACTAAAAGACCTCCAAGGTCCCTTCCAATTCTGTTATTCTGTTAAATACGAAGGAGACAAGAGGAGCACTTCATTGTTTTAATAGGTAGTTAGTATAATCACTTAAATTTCTTTAGATGTCATTTTTTCTGGGAAGCAAGACAACCCCATGTTCCTGTCTCTTGAGAAGGGAAAGTTTACATCTCGAGGACTTTCAGACTGGGGCTGCAAAAATCCAAATGAAGATTAGATGGTGATAAAGTGTGTAGGAAACATGTGGCTGTATGGCAAATATGACAAATAGGCAGACATGTTTTTGTCAAGGCAGAAAACACTGTGTATGACAGTAGTTTCAGTAAGATCATCTTTGGAAGTGGGACCAGACTGGTGATCAAGCCAAGTAAGTTTCTTTCCATTATGGTCAGCCAAGGGGGTCTCTCCATTGCTCATTCTCTTTCTCCGCATTTATATGCAGCCTTCAGCAATGATCAAAATCAATGTTTATTCCAGTGATTACTTTGTTATTAAAAATATACACATTTATATGGTGCCCTAATACAGAGAATATCATACTTTTAAGTTTTAATTAGCTTCAATTATATATAATCAGTTATTTTATTAGGAAGGACTTTTCTCTCTCTCTCTCTTTTTCTTTTTTTTTACCAAACCAATAATTATTATGAGTAGTAAGACCTCCCTTAAATGAACTGGTTTTTGTAAGGGACTGTAACATTGTGAGTAATAATACTTTCAAGATCACTTGGGGATCTGGTACAAAACTCATCCTTAGGCCAAGTAAGTTGATCCACTAGTATTGGAAATTAAAGGATGAAAAGGCAAAATGTACAATAACTCTGAAGAAGAAACTAGAATTCCCATAATATTTTATCCTTGCAGATATTAAAATGATGCTTAGGTTTTCCAATAGCTGCATTCTTTGACATTTTAAATCTAAAATATATTATTATTATTATTATTATTATTATTATTATTATTATTAATAATAATAATAATAATAATAATAATAATAATAATAATAATAATAATAATAATAATAATATTTGAAGATGCTGATACAAATAAGAACACAGATTGTACTCTTTCACTTTTCCATTCATTCAAGGCATTTAAATTAAATAAATATAAGTAGTTTGTTCCAAGAGCTAAATTAAATGTCTGAAAAGGAGATTGAGCAAGTTGGCCTACAATATTTCATTTTGTACCTTTGAGAAAGAAAGTTGTATTTACTGATGCAAGTAGGAAGACATGTTTTTGTAAAGGTAGAAAGTACTGTGTTTAGTGTTGGATACAATAAGGTTTACTTTGGAAGTGGGACAAGGCTGGCCATAATGCCAAGTAAGTTTTTGATTTCTTTTCAGCTATTGTAGTCAGCCAAGAGGTTGTTTTCTTTGCTTCTCTCTCACCCTCCCTTCCTCCCTCCCTCCCTCTCTCACCCTCCCTCCTTCCCTTTTTCTCTTTTCCTCCCTGTCCGCATCCCTCTCCCTGTCTCTCTCCTTTCCCACTCCCTCCCTCCCTGCCCTCCTCATACCCATGCATATGCTTTGCAGAAAATTCCTGATTCAGTTCTGTTTTCAAGTTCAGGAAAAATGACTTTCTTTGGAAACTATGTGTCAGAGCTTTTAAGTAATCAGTTTTGTTGGTCCACATCTGTGTTCACATACCATACATAGCCCAACTCAGCAAGTATCAAACAATTGCTCTATTTCCCAAATATGCTCATTCCCCCACAGATAAGCCATATTAAAATTTATTATATGGTTATTTGGATTCTGAAGGTTTTAACTCATAACTGTTGTTCCCATAAGAATATATGGGATAACCAGGAGCTGACAACATCTTAATGGCACACAATCAATCAACCAATAGAATGGTTTTCTAGAAATTTCAGCATCCTGATCTTAAATAACTGGGACCTGAATGATTGAACATGGTTATCATGATTTGGTTATGTTGGAAAGAGAGGAGAGAGAAGGAGAGAGGAGAGGACAGAAGAGAAGAGGGGAGAGGAGAAGAGAAGACAGGATAGAGGTGAACCATGCATCTCTGGAAATTCTTAAATATGAACAAAAATAAGACACCATTTTCCTACATAGTTTTATTTAAAACCTTACTTCCAACCCCAATCTTGAAGTAATTTTTTTTTCTGAAAACAGGGAATAAATTTAGATTTAGATTAACAGAGCTGGAGGGGTTTTTGTAAGGGACTGTGACATTGTGAATAATAACTACAAGATCACTTGGGGATCTGGTACCAGGTTGATCATTATACCAAGTAAGTTGTGTTTATGTTTTTATATGTTTTTTATTTTTTTATTACTGTAAGCTAACTGGAGTTACCTTGAGGAAACGATGGGCACCTATAAATTTTTATAAATAAATCAGTAAAATTTTACTTCAGGTTTTTACTAATGGTGCTTCCAGAAATGGAAAGAATTGTACAAATTCTATTTGCTATTAGCACTTCCAGAAATGGAAAGGATTATATATATTCTCACCTAACCAAGCAAGCTATAGTCAGAATAGGTAGTAATTCTATGATTTCTCCCCCTAAAGATTCTTGAGGGGAAACTGAGATGAAGCCAATGGTTATAACTGCCCAGCCCTTGGATTGTAGTCAACATTATGAATATTGTCTACCCATAACTTGGAGAACACATTTGGGAAAGATGGATTAAGCTATTCCTACAAATGTTCCTGAATGGACTTCTGTCCAGTCTTTTTAGTCATTTTAGGATATACGCTTTCTCTATCCATGTCTATTGCATTAATCTCAATTGGATTAATACAATTAATAATGCATAAAGGAAGCAATAGACTTCCTAGAACTAATAACATTCTTCCATACTTCTGACATATATATGATTGGAACTTCATCAAAGTTGGCTTAAGTGATAACTTTTTGTAAAGATCCATTTTACTGCGATAAATGATGGCACATTCAGAATTGTATTTGGAATTGGAACAGAACTGAAGGTTCATCCATGTAAGTTGCTGAAGAGATTTTCAAAAGATAAATACTCTATAATTACACATAAACTGGTAGTACATTTGTGACAGAAATCTGTTTGTGTAGAATTCCATGCTGTTTATGACTGCTTCTAAGCATTCCTTATAGAAGATAAAGTACTGAGGGCAACCAAAGTAGAAGATCTTGGGTATCTACATTTTTACTATGAAGGAGAAAACATGCGGACCTGAGGGCTGAGAACTTCATTGTTAGAAGGGGATGTGCATATAGCACTTTAAATTTATTTAGATGTCATTTTAGATAGGAAGAAGACAATCTCAAATTTCTTTCCCTTGAGAAAAGAAAGGCCACATCTTTGGGGCTTTCATATTCAGGTTGCAAAAATCTGAATAATCATTATATGGTGACAAATTATGTGGCAAACTTGTGACTGTATAAATTTTTGCATGGTACAGCAGAGATTCCATATTACTTCATAGATGACTCAAAGTGTTTTTTCAAGAGATAAGTGGACTTTCTGTTTTTTCTTTGAAGACATTTCTTTGTAAACATTTGCTTCTCATCCAAGAGCTGTCTGAGCTGAAGAAGCTTCTTGGATGAGAAGTGAAATATCTTCAAACAAAAACCAGAAAGTCCAGTTGCCTCTTGAAAGGGCAAGTTTGGGACAACCATGATCTGGATGACTGAGAATTTCCATAGACAATACTTCATGGACTTTCATTAAGCAGAACAGAACAGAACAGAACAGAACAACACAGTTGGAAGGAACCTTGGAAGACTTCCAGTCCAACTCCCTGCTGAAGCTGGACACACTTTACCATTTCAGTATAAATGATTGTTCAATGTCTTCTAAAAACCTTCAGTGTTGGAGCACTCACAACTTCTGAAGGCAAGCTGTTCCATTCTAGTAGTCTTAGTTAATGTTCATTTAAGAACACACCAAATGAAGACAAGTAAAAGAACCAAATATTGGGAAGGGGGACACATGAGTGGGCAGGACATGAGAAGAATGAAGTTGAATGGAAATTTCAAGCTTCCTTGGAGTCATATCTAATTTAGTTCCAGTTCTGAAACAAAGCCTATTTAAGCTATAGCTAGCTCCACAGTTGCTTTTTTTTTTTTTTTAATGAAAACAGCCCAAAGCAGTTTTTGTTAAGGGAGAAAGCAATGAAGAAGAAAGAAAGACAAGCCTGATGATGGCAGATGAGATTCTGTTGAAACGTTGCTACAACTTTAAAGCACAACTACAATGATGTGGGAAAATACCCGAACAATACCCGGTATTTTCCCACGCCATTGTAATTGTGCTTTTAAAGTTGTAGCAACGCTTTCAGCAGAATCTCATCTGCCATCATTAGGCTTCTGTATAGTGTTCATCTGTGAACTTTTATAGTGGTTTCAGATTTAAATTTGGGGCAGCCTATTGCTGTGCCAGAATGGTTTTTTCTTCATCCTGATTGGTTGGGAGTCTTGGGCTGTGTTTATTGGTCTTGGAGTTCGCTGTGTTCTGCTTGATTGCTGTTTCTAATATCTCCTGTCTGTTTTTTGGCTTTTTTTGTCTCTTGATTGGCTGGCAACATTGTGTTACTTTATTGGAGGCCTTTAGTGCAGCTTGGCTCTGGGTAAATGGACGGCTATCATTAGTTAGGAAGCTAGGTTTCATCTGGGTGCCTGGTTGGGGTGTGTTTGAGCTGGAGGTATCAGGGAGGATCTGTCTGTGCCCAGGTGTTTGCCTGGTTGGTGGTGTGGAGATTTTTTTGTTTGTGAGTGCAGGCTTCCAAATGATTGACAGTCTGGTGGAATCATCTCTTCTATTCATGCTTTCTGGTCTTTTTTCAATCTCTATGGCTTCTCTGATGATTCTGTGGCTGGGGTTTTCTATAGTGGCTAGGGTTTTTGTGCCATTGAAGCACATGGAAGCCACAGGTCATAGCATCAACTTCAATGGCACCAAAACCCTAGCCACTATAGAAAACCCCAGCCATACATGGGGAAAACTTAAGAAATTATATATATATATATATAGATAGATAGATAGATAGATAGATAGATAGATAGATAGATAGATAGTTAGTTTTATTTGGGTTTTCACAAAACATAATGCAAATAAAATATCTTTTTTTTTTTTTTTAGAATAGCAAGGTCCTGGGTTATCACTTCTCCATACAGACACAAACTCAATTTCATATTTATCTTTGTGTTCTATTCCATATCTTATTACTATTTTGATATTTTCTTAATAATTTTTCCCTTCCCTTAGTTTTCTCAACCTTGCTTTTAATTATCTCATTCCTTTCTAAGTTCAATTATATATATCTTTTTCTAAGTTTCAATATCTTTCTAATCATTATATTTATACTTTTGTCTGTCCTGTTTCAGTTTCATATTTTCTTTTCTCATTAAACAAAATTTTCCCCTGTAGTTACTGATTGCAGTATGATACCTTTGTATCTTTTATTTTTTCGTCCATTCAACTCTTATTTAAACTTCAATTTATGCCTTTACAATTATAACATTTAATATAACACATAACTTCCAGTCGAATTCTGCTTGGTACATTCTTAAAATACACACTAAGTTCTTAAAGAGAAAGTATATATATATAACAATAATAAATAAAATACTTATTCTATTCCAATTCAGCTCATTAATCAATCATTAATGTTAGTTATAATCTTTAACATTTCTTTTCAATATCATACTTCCTTAGGAACTCTTATAATATTTCCATATCTTTTTCATATTTCTTTCATATTCCTCTTCACTTAAATTTTTATAACTCATTAATAATAATTAAAATGTTCCCATCCTTTCCTAATTTCATTCTCTCATTCTCTTTATTTCATTTATTTATTAACAAACATTCCATTACATTACAATGAGTATTTTATCTATCATTTTAATCACACTTGTTTCATATTTTCTAAATTCTTTTCTATTTCTAATATAATAATACTATCTTATGTACCCTTGCAGAATCCCTCTTTCAATTAAGTTTTCACCCATTATCTCTATCTCTTCTAAATAGGCTTATACCTTTAATTCTTGTATGTTTTCCCTGTTTCCCTATATCCTGCTTCTGTCCTTTATAATTTCTTTTCCTTTCCCTCTTCCCCCTCTTCTTCTCCCTCCCCCTTTTGATCCCTTGTCTCTCTAATTCTAATTCTCTTTTCTGTAATCCTCTCTGTTTCTTCCTAATATTGTAATTACTTTTCAGACTATTCCTTTTTTTGGCTGTTTTTCAGATCTTAAAATTTTTACTCTCTTTCCCCCTTTTTTCCCCACCCCCATAGAATTACTTGGTCATTGAAGATGGCTTCTTCTTTGACCCACTCTTCTTGTTCTACAGGCATTTCTTGTTGTTTCTCATAGTTCTGGATCTCCATTTCTAAAAATTGAAATACGAAGCCAAAAAAACCCCTCTTCCTTCTTGTGCATCTTCTTTCTGTTTTTTAAATTCCACTTTCAATTCTTCCAATTCCAGTATATTTTAAGAAGCATTCCCTCAATATATTGGACGGCCCAGTAAATGTCTGGAAAACTTCTCACTCAGTGTTTATTTATTTTATTTTATTTTATTTTATTTGTTTGTCAAACATGTACATGATAACAAATATAAATATGAACATAAACAAGAAAAAAGGATAAATGGGGACAGTAAGACAAGGACAGTAGGCACGCTGGTGCTCTTATGCACACCCTGTTTAAGGACCTCTTAGGAATTGGGTGAGATCCATGGTAGACAGTTTGAGGTTGAAGCTCTCGGGGTTTGAGGCTGTAACAATGGAGTCTGGTAGGGCATTCCAACCTTTTCTTGGCTGGTGGCCCAGCATGGCAGGAGGTGGGGGAGGGAATGATTTTGTATGAGGGGCTAGTGCATGTGCTGGCTTGCTACTCAAGCAGTCCAGTTCCACTGCCTGGGAATGGGTTGTGGTCCCTACTCTAACTCATGGAAAAGGCAGAGAATGGATTCAAATCCCTGAAGGAGAAACCAGAGCCCTAATCATAATATTCAGTAAGAACAGATGTCCAAATAAAACTTCTAATCTCCAAGAAGAGAGTCTTGCACATTTTAATCCTAAAATCTAGGGATTTAGCTTTTTAAAAAAAAATATTTGTACATTTTTCTTTAACATAGATGAGTGCTTCATAAACAGCATATTGTCTAGCTCAATTGACTTATACATAATATTAATAATAGTAACAATATTTACTTGTATATAGTAATATTCCTCCAACCTCTAATTTCTACCTTTATTGTCTAACCATTTGTAAAGCAAATCCCAGGTTAAAAAAAATATATTCTGCATCTCCTTTTCCTTTATCTTTAAAATTAACCTATCCATTTCCACAGTCTAATTTTTTAAAATTATGTTTTCATCTGTAGGAATTTCTTCATTTTTCCAATATTGTGCAAATACAGTTCTTGCTGCTGTCAACATATGTAATATTAAATATGCAACCCCTTTGTCATATTTTTCTGGTAATATACCTGATAGAAATATTTCTGGCTTTAGATCTGTATCCTCCCACTCCAAATCTGAGGTTTAGCTTTTCTAAAGGAAGCTATAATTCCTTTACAAGATTAGGAAATAGGGTGGTATGTTTTTGCTAAGGCAGAAAGCACTGTGTGTAACCATGGATAAAGTTTTCTTTGGAGATGGGACTAGGCTGGTTGTTTTGCCAAGTAAGTTTTAGACCTTTATTCTTGCCCATCTTGTCTATACAGGGAGTGGAGGTGTCTTTTGTGTTAATAATTGCTGGAAAGAAAACCTGAAAGTCCTTCTTTTGTTTCTTTTCTCCTTTTTTGCACTTTTAGCTTCTTGTTTGTTTTCTTTCCTTCTTTTGCTTTATCTTCATTCCAGTTAGATTTTGTCTCCTTTAAAAAAAAACTAAATTCTGGTATGCTTTTTCTGAGCAGATTTTCCACACATTTCCCTCTAACTTGTGGAATAGAAAAGGCAGGGAATGGATTCACAATAAAGGAGAATGTTTGTAGGGTTGAAATGAGGGCTTCTTGATGATCTCTGAGCTCAGTTGTTTTTTTGCAGACATTTCATGACCCAGTGCTGATGATGTTACCTAGTTTGGGTAATGAAACATCCACAGTAAAACAACTGAGCTCAGAGAACACCAAGGACCCACTGATGGACTCTCCACCTCTGAAGAAGAAACTGGAGCTGAAAGAAAAGTATTTTATAATGACAGATGTCCAAATGATTTCCATGAGCTGCATCCTTTGAAACAAAACTGGATGTTACTCAAGTAAATTTAGCTTTTCATTCCCTTTATCAATGTCCACTTTTTAATACTTGATTTTTGGCTTTTCCACAAAGAGCAGATGAAGTTGATGACTGTTTAATCCACAA
Organism: Pseudonaja textilis; assembly: GCF_049901715.1. Classification (NCBI taxonomy): domain Eukaryota; kingdom Metazoa; phylum Chordata; class Lepidosauria; order Squamata; family Elapidae; genus Pseudonaja; species Pseudonaja textilis. The sequence continues at coordinate 120,889,738 of NC_142008.1, read as the reverse complement.
AGCAACCTCCATTCCTAAATATATATATTGCCCATCAGGTCAAATTTTGCTTCTATTGCCTTCTTTTCCAGAATTGAGTGCACAATGAAAAAGATTCTTGAAACTATAAATTATGGGAACTGAAAGGGCAGAGTGGGTTCAAACTTCCAAAGAACCCCTACAGTCCAAATTAAAATATTTTACAAGGATAGTTTCTAAATAATTCTTCAAAATATCCAGGACCATAGTCATTGATATTTAAGTCTAAACTCTAGAGAACTACTTTTTCAAAGGGGTGTCATAATTATATGCAAATAGGAAGCCATGTTTTTATCAAGGCAAAAAGGCTGATTTAGTCTCCAGGCCTTTAATCATCTTAGTTGCTCTTCTCTGAACTTTTTCCAAAGTCTTAACATCTTTTTTGTAGTATGGTGACTAAAATTGGTTGCAGTATTCCAGCTGTGGTCTTACTAGGGTTTTGTAAAGCGGCACTAATACTTCACATTATCTTGATTCTATGCCTCTGTTTTCTTTATTCTATTTAATCCTCTCATGTCCTCCCTCGTTAAGGTGCCCACTTTCCCAATATTTAGTCTTTGGCTCTTCCACATGGATCAGATGAACTCAATGACTGCTTAGTTCCATAAAGCAACCTTAATTCCTGGGTGCCCTTCAGATCAAATTTTGGATATGCAACCGTTCCATTTCCAAATAATGCTTTAGATTTCCACCAGCCACCACCCTTGACATTTTAATGGTTCAAGTCTAGAGCTTTAGCATTTCAAAAGGAAGTTGTAAATGCTGAAACAAACAGGAAGCTATGTTTTTGTCAAGGCAAAAAGCACTGTGTCTTCCTTTGGCAACACTAAGGTCATCTTTGGAGGTGGCACTAGACTGGTCGTAATACCAAGTAAGTTTTAGCCTTTTTGTTTTGTTCTTATGGTCCATGCAAGAGGGATACTTTCCTTGCTCATCCCCCAGTATTTGTAGTTTTCAGTGATTATCAAAACCACTCTGAATTTATATGCAGTCTTCAGTAATTATAAACAATTCTCAAAAAAATTGTTATGCACATTTTCTAATCGTGACTTGGTCTTCAATATTTCATTTCATACCTTTATATTCAATATTTCATGCCTATGATGTTTGGGAGTAGACTTCTTAGGACTGCCAAAAATTAAACCCATGATAGAAAGAGGATTTGACATCTCCTCAGGACTTCTCATCCATGTTGGCTTACATGATGACTTTATGTAAAGACTCAGAACACTGTGATAAATTATGGCACTTCTAGAATTGTCTTTGGGACTGGAACAGAGCTGAAGGTTCATCCATGTGAGTTTTTGAACAAAGATAAACTCTCTGTAATGATACCTTTGGGATAAAATATGTTTTTGTAGAATTGCAGGCTAATTTTGGCTCTGATTTCTAAGCATTTCTTATAGAGATGAAGTTTTGAGGGCAACAGAAATAAAAAGGGGTCCCTTTTAACTATGCGGGAAATCACAGGAGAAGCTTAGGAGTGAGAATTTCATTGTTACAATGAAATGTGAATATAAACCTTTAAATTTGTTTTGATGTCCTTTCAAGTGGGAATAGGACAACCTCGTGTGTTTTCCTTTGAGAAGGGAAAGAACACATTTCTAGAGCTATCAGACCAGGATTGCAAAAATCTCAATGATTATTAGATGGGAACAAAGTGTGCATAGCAAATGTCTGTGTCTGGATTTTTTGCATACTAGATCAGTGGCACCACATCATTCCACATATCTTCATGAAGTGCTTAATTAATGTTCATTTAAGAATATACCAAATGGAGAAAACCAGTGTTTCGGCTTCCTTTTTGTAAAGACATTTCTTATTGTGTAATCAAGATGGCTATAGGAAAGTGATATTTGGACAAGGCACCAGGTTAACCATAATCTCAGGTATGTCAGACATTGTCAAAACACTGGCTTCTTGTGAGTATTACAGATGAGTAGGATCTCATCTTCATTGTTCTGAAATGAAGGAGAGCAGGATTTTTTTCATTCCTTTTGGGAATGAATGGAATTTTGCTTTATATATTCTATACTGTTTTAGAAAGTTGATGTTTCCTCCCCACTTCCTATTGTTTAATAGGATGAATTACATAATAACATAAATTACGGGTGATAATGTTCCTTCTTTGAGGGAAAAGAAGCACAGAAATCAAGAAATCTATATGTTTGCCCTCCCTTTCTTCCTATACTGCTTTGCCATGGTCATCCTCTGTCCTATACTGCTTCATCATCCTTGATTTCTCAATAATTTTGAAATGTTGAGGACATATGTCAGCGTTCCAATGAAACTCCCCATTTCATTCAGCACTGAGAAACAAAGTTCATCCAAGTAAGAATTTATTAAAGAAGTCATACTGGCACATCTGGGAAAACCTGAATCTAAGAGCTCCAGGTTTTCCATTCCCAATTGAAATTCAAAACTCCATCCCCTGCACCCACCAGTCCATCACATGGCCCAATCAACCATCATTCCAACTGGATATATTCCTTCAGGCACTCCTTTCCAGGTGCAGGGTAACTTGTCCTAGACTTTATGAGAAGAATGTTGTTGAGTCTAATCTTTCACTGCTCTATGAAATCCCCCCTCCCAAATTCCCAGGCACTAAAAGGTGGCAGCTTCGAAGCTTCCAAGTAAAATATGGCTTCCAAGGCTGACAACATCATTAAGAGGAACACCTGTTGCTTTTAATGTACAACAATCTATCTAAAGTTATCTTAATGGCTCTGAACAGATGAGATATTTGGGGTTTGAAATCCACCAAGAACATTGGGTGGATATGAACTATAAAGAAGCTTTCTTTGACAAGTCAAATATTTGTGAGGGCATCTCCATTACCTTTGCTTTCAATGTTCCCCTGCATTGGACAGTTTTTGCCAAGAAAGAAAGCATTGTGGATCTACAGTAGTTTCAATAAGTTTATCTTTGGAGGTGGAACTAAATTGGATATAACTCCAAGTAAGTTCAGTTTCTTATTCCCTTTATCCTTCTCATGTCCTGCCCAATTCAGTTGTCCACCTTCCAAATATTTGTTCTTTGGCTTTTCCACATGGAGCAGATGAAGCCAATGACTGCTTAGTCCACAAAGCCATCTCCATTCCTCAAAATTTATATTGGCTCTTTCAATCAAATGTTGGATATACATTTTTTTCCATGCTGGATTGTCTTTTTGAGAGTCACTTTTGGACAATATCGATTGCAGGATAAATAAGATTCTTGAAGCTGTCTAAATTATGGAAATGTAAATTGCAGAGTGACTTCATATTTCCAAAGAATAAACATCTGAAAGGAAAATATTTTATAGGAAGACATATCCAAATGATTCTTTAGATTTCAAGCAGGTGATATTTTAATGTTAAAGATTTATCATTTCCCAAGGAAGTTATAGTTGCTGATAGAAATAGGAAGACATGTTGTTGTTAAGGCAGAAAGCATTGTGTATACTGGTGGCAACAGGAAGGTCATCTTTGGAAGAGGGACTACACTATTTGTAATGCCAAGTAAGTTTTACTTGTTTATTCTTGTCCTTGTGGTCAATACAAGAGGGTCCTTTCCTTGCTCACTCCTACTGCAATTACTATCCATTAATTTTCTTAATATGTGTGTATCTGCTTGGGGAGTCATATAATTATGCACATATAGTATGATATAAACACATAAATAGAATAGAATAGAATTCTGTATTGGCCAAGTGTGATTGGACACACAAGGAATTTGTCTTTGTACAAATGTGATAAGTAAATATGATAAATAAACTGAGGAAAGGTAATCAGTGAGAAGTTAGGTGGCAAGATACCAGAAGGTGACAATTGCATTAAGCTTACATGTGCTTAATTGATTCCTTTATCTCACAACACTGAGAGTGAATTCCATTAAGTAGTGATATAGAGATGGGCCTATGGAAACATAAATTCTACTTTTAAGGATTGAATTCATCTATGCAATTTTTGTTATCAGCAGGAGAATATCATGACCAGGTTTGGGAATCTTGGGACTTTTATCTAGTCCTTCATATTTCAATCTGCTGGAAACCTCTAGGAGAGACAGAATTTTAGAATTGTGAGGAAATAGATTGTCATTTCCATTTCCATTTTGAATGAATTCCAACTCATTTTAAAATATTCATTTCTAAATATTCCATTCCAAGAACCAAATTAAATGTTCTCGAAAAAAAAATGGAGCATATATTCCTGATATTGAATTGAATTGCCTTACAATATTTCATTCTGTACATCTGTTTTTCATAATGCCTATGATGTTTGGGGATATATTTAAAAGGGCTGCTACAATTAAACCATGGATACTCCTGGCATAAATATGATTTATATTCCATTATGACTTCTCATCAAATTTGGCTTAACTGGATGACAGCTAAAAGTTCATCCACGTGAGTTTCTGAAGAAGTCTTCCAAAGATAACTTTTGTGGAATTCTAACATAATCTGGTAGTTCATTTGTGACAGAGATCTATTTTTATAGAGTTGTGTGTTGATTCGGACTCCTTCCAAGCTTTTTTTTTTTTCCTTCTTACGTCTGTTAAGAGCAACAAAAATAAGAAGAAAGTCTCAGGTTAGGTACATTTCTCAGGGAGGCACTTGGGAGAGACAAGGAGGACCCAAAGGATGAGATCTTCATTGTTACCATGAGATGTGAATATTAGCCCTCAAATTTGTTTAGATATCATTTCAGGTAGAAGAAAACAACTTTGTCAGTATTTGCCGTGAGAAGGCAAAGACCATATCTTTAGAGCTGTTGGATTGCAAAAATCCTAATGATCATCTGATGGCAACAAAGTATGAAGCAATCTTGTGGTTCTTTAGATTTTTGAATACTTGATCAGAGACTCCATGTTACTCATGGTGGAGATTCACCAAGGGCTTCATTAATGTTCACTTAAGAACCTGCAGAATGGAGATGAGCAAACACTGTTTCTCATTCCATTTTTGTAAAGTCTGTCCTTATTGTGTGATCAAGGTGGCTATAGAAAAGTGATATTTGGGCAAGGCACCAGGTCAACCATAATTCCAGGTATGTCTAACAGACTCAGTAGATTGGCTTCTCCTTAATGTTATTCAGGAGTAGTGGCTTAGTATCATTGCTCTGAACTGGGTGAGATGTTTTCTCCCCTCCTCTGGTTTTTTTTTTTTCAGTATAAATTACATTAGATAATGAAAGAAAACATGGAAACTGAATTTGAAAAACCTATACCTTCTTCCTCTCTTTCTTTACCATGATCCTCCCCTGTATGCATGAAGTTCACAATCCTTGATTTTGTGATAGTTTTGAAATTTTGAAGATGTAGCTAAGGAGAAAATTTGGTGCTTTAGATGTGCAACAATTCATATAATGTCATTTTAATGATTGTGAATGGCTGAGAAATATAAGCTTAGGTAGACCCAAATTGGCAAGAAAGTTCTTTTTCTGGCAAGCCAAGCATTTTGGGGAGTAACTCCACTACCTTTCCTTTTAATGTCCTCCTGCTTTGGGCAATTTTTGTCAAGAAATGCACCACTGTGGAACTCTAGTAACTGGAATAAGCTTAGCTTCGGAAGTGGAACTAAACTGACTGTGACTCCAAGTAAGCTTCAACTTTTCATTCTTGTTATTATTCTCATGTCCTGCCCCTCTCCATAGAATAGGGTAGGATAGGATAGGATAGGATAGGATAGGACAGGACAGGACAGGACAGGACAGGACAGAACAGAATAGAATAGAATAGAATAGAATTCTTTATTGGCCAAGTGTGATTGGACACACAAGGAATTTGTCTTTGGTGCATAAACTCTCAGTGTACATAAAAGATATAAGTGATAAACCATGTCCACCTTCTCAGTATTTGATCTTTGGGTTCTCCTCAAAGAGCCAATGAAGTCAATGACTGCTTAGTTAATAAGGAAACGCTGATCCCCAAAATATCTTGGTGCCCTTTGAATCAAATTTTGGATTTGCAACCTTTCAACATTGAATTGCCCTTGACAGTCATCCTTTGCCCAATAATGAGGATGGGACAAAAAAGATTACTGAAACTCTCTAATTTATGGGAACTGAAAGGGCAGAGTGGATTCAAACTTACAGAGAATCTACAATCCCAATGGAAAATATTTTACAGAATTATATTTTATTTTAGAATAGAATAGAATTCTCTATTGACCAAATGTGATTGGACACACAAGGAATTAGTCTTGGTACATATGCTCTCAGTGTATATAATAGTCATAGGGTACAAAAGCAATCAAATCATACTAGGAAACAATCAATAAAAATCATTAGGATACAAGCAACAAGGTTACAGTCATACAGTCATAAGTGGTAGGAGATGGGTGAAAGGAAGGATGGGAAGATTAATAGTAATGCAGATTTAGTAAATAGTTTGACAGTGTTGAGCAGAGTGATAGTATTCGGGTTAAACAAATAATTTTAATAACTTTTCATCAAAGTTGACTTAATTGATGAATTTATTTAAAACCCAGATCATTGTGATAAATTATGATACATCTAGAATTATTTTGGAACTGGAACAGAGCTGAAGGTTCATCCATGTGAGTTTCTGAAGAGGACTTCCAAAGATAAATTCCCTGTAATTTTAACATAAACTGATAGTACATTTGTGAGAAAGATCTGTTTTTCTAGAGTTCCAGGCCAATTCTGACTCCTTCTAAGCCTTTCTTATAGAGATAGAGTTTTGAGGCAACAGCAATAAGATGAAGGTCCTTTCTACATTTTAATTATGAGAGAGACAACAATAGGACCTAAAGCTAACTTTATTGTTCTCAGGCCTTAGGTCTGAGGCTTCAGCTATTCAGCAGCCATAATCCTTCACATTTTAATCCTAAAGTCCATAGATTTAGCTTGTCAGTAGGAAGTTAGAAGTGCTGATAGAAATAGGAAGCCATGTTTTTGTCAAGGCAGAAAGCACTGTGTCTAATGTTAACAACTATGGGGTCATATTTGGAAGTGGGACTAGGCTGGTCATAATGCCAAGTAAGTGTTTAGCTTTTTATTATTGCCACTGTCATTAGCACAAGGGAGTCCTTTTTTTTGCTCACCCCCAATTTATATGCAGTCTACAGTGTCTAACAAAATCACTTATTGTCTATGGAGATTCTCAGTCATTCAGGCCCTGGTTGTCCCAAAGGTGCTTTTTCAAGAGACAACTGGAATTTGCTTTTCCCTGAAGATGTTTCACTTCTCTTCCAAGAAGCTTCTTCAGTTCTGAATCAGAACTGAGGAAGCTTCTTAGATGAGAAGAGAAACATTTTCAAGGGGAAAAACCCAAGAAAATCTACATGCCTTTTGGAAAAGCACCTTTGGGACAACCATGAGCTGGGATGACTGAGAATCTCCATAGACAATCTTCCCTTCCTTTTTGAATGCATAATAAAATAGGCATTTAATATTTTGTTTCAAGACCCAAATTACATTTCCCAAAAGATGAATTTCTGCTATTGGCAGGAAAATATCATGATAGGATTTGGGAATGTTGGTATTTCTATCTGTTCCTTGCCATATTTCAATATTTTAATTTTCTTTCCACTTCTTTTTGGAGACAGTAGAACAGAAAAGAACAGAACAGAATGGAACAGAATAGGATAGCATAGCATAACATAACATAGCATAGCATAGCATAGAATAAGAAAGAGAATGGAATGGAATGGAATGGAATGGAATGGAATAGAATAGAATAGAATAGACCTTGGAGATCTTCTAGTCCAACCTCAAGTAATTTTTTCTAATTTTATTTGGTACACAATATTTTATTTTGTGTCTTTGTGAACAAAGTTCTATTTCCTGATTCAAATAGGCATGTTCTTGTTAAGGCAGAAAGCATTGTGTCTAACAATGGCTACAAGATTTTTTTTGGAAGTGGAACTAAGCTGGTCATAATGCCGAGTAAGTTAGTTTTCCCATGGTGGTCAGCACAAAAAGTTATTTTGCACTTATAATTGTTGAAAAGAATATCCAAAGCTCCTTCTTTCTGTTATCTTTTTGTACCCTGCTCACAATTTTGGCTTTTATTTGTTTTTGTTGAGGGGGGGGGAGTGGGATTTCCTTGCGTTTCCTCTATCTTCCTTGTCAGATTTTGTAAAAAAATTAAATCCTAATATATTTATCAAGGGTTTTCCTGAACAAGTTGGATAACCCAGTAAGAGTTAGGAAATATTCTAAATTATAGAGTAGAAAAGACAGAGAGTGGATTTACACCTCTGAAGAATGAAACCAGAGCCCAAAGAAGTATTTTATAGGTACAGATGTCAAACTGATGTTTTGGGTTTCCACAAGCCATTTTCTTTGATATTTTTATCCTAAAATCTAGAGATTTAGCTTTTCAAAAAGAAGTTAAAATTGATGATAGAAATAGGAAATCATGTAATTGTCAAGGCAGAAATCACTGTGTATAATACCTACAGTAAGATCATCTTTGGAAGTGGTACTAAGCTGGTTGTAACGCCAAGTAAGTAATTTTTCCCATTTGCTGCACCATATATATATATATATATATTCTTAAGTTTTCGCGGGTACTTACATGTATGGCATTCAGCTTTGTTCGGGTATTTTCCCACGTCATTGTAGTTGTGCTTTTAATGTTGTAGCAACGTTTCGGCAGAATCTCATCTGCCATCATCAGGCTTCTGTATTGTGTTCGTCTGTGAGTCAGACTTTTACAGTGGTTTCAGTTTTAAATTTGGGGCTAGTCTACTGCTGTGCCAGAATGTATATATATGAAATTCCTTTCTATTTGTTTTCATTCTTTCTTTTTGCCTTTTGGGGACTTTTCCCCCTTTATTTTTCCCTCGCTTTTTTTTACATTTCTTTATCATGGTTCTGGTTAGTTTTTATCATGTTTTGAACAAGTAAAGTATAAAGAAGGTGGCTGCCATCTTGATTTTTTTTTAAACCTCCTCTTTTTAACACCCCTGAAATTGGGCAAATAGTTTTGTTTTAGTACCTTGCAAACCCAAAAAAGATAAGCTGGAAAAGCATTGGGAGCTTTGCCTCATTCTAGAATTGTTCTTTCACAGAGGACTTCCTTTAGATGGGGACAGTCCAAGCTGTATCCCTGTAAGAACTTAGTCTCAAGGAAAGACCACTGTGCAAATTACAGTTAGTTTTGGGTATGGGACAAATTTCAGATCTTACTGAGTAGTGTATAATGCACATTTTCCTCTCCACTCATTTTTGCTTAATATATTTCTTTCAAATGGGAAACTCTCATGGCAATGCTTCTATTGTCTAGTTATTCCTCAGCTTCAGAAGGTTTAAAGCTAAAAATTCAGGACAATTTCAAATGTAAAAAGATGGAAAACTCCAGAAACCAGTATCTTGAAATGACTTTTCTATTCTTTTCTTTCAAAATGTATGTACCATTTGGCATATATATGAAAGAAAGAAAGAAAGAGGTGAAAAGAGAAAGAAAGAGAGAGAGAGAGAGAGAGAGAGAGAAAAGAGAGAGAGAGAGAGAGAGAGAGAGTCTTACGTTGGGCTAAACAAATGAAAAATAGTAAGAAATTAAGGATGCCTACCTGTTAGTTTGTTTCTTGTTTCCCCCCTATATTTTGTATTTTAACTTTGGAAATAAAATAAAAAATGTAAGCAAAAGATAAACTTAGAATCGAATAAACTTAGAATCAAGGGCCTTTTCCTCCATTTTCAAAATTATTTGAAAAATAGACATTAATAAATTAACCTGGTCATTCCCTATTTATGCAGAAATAAGGAGCTCCGAACGCAATAGGGTTTATTTGATGATCAGTTATATTGAATTGCAGGATGGAGCCTTAGCTCTTTAAAGAGACTGTGATTTAATATATTTAATATATTCACAGAGGCTTTTAGTGTACTGATAAACTGGAGGGCACAGTAAGGAAGAGTCTGGAAACATTTTTAAAAAGTCTGGAAATTATGGGATTGAAAAGGCAGAGTGGATTCACACCTCCAGGAAAGAAACTAGAATCAAGAAGAAAACTATTTTATAGGCATAGATGTCAAAAGGATTCATAGTTCCAGTAGTCACAATCCTCGACATTTTAGTCCTAAAATCTAGGGACTCATCTTTTTAAAAGAAAGGCATAATTCTGATGCAAAATGCAAGGGCTATTTTTGTCAAGGCAGAAAGCACTGTGTCTGGCTTGGGCAACAAGATAATCTTTGGAAGTGGGATTAGGCTGGTTATAATGCCAAGTAAGTTTTATCTCTTTATTTTAGTCATTGTGGTCAGCTCAAAACAATCCATTCCTAACATTAATTTTCCTATTTTGTGTGCATATGTCCAAGTATTCAGATAAGTATATGCATTTGACATAACAACACAAAAAATGTCATTAATACACTGGAAAAAGGTACTAAGGAGCAGTCAAGATACTAATAGGTGACAATTGCACTAAGCTTAAATGTGCATAAAGAGTACACATTGATTTTGCAAAATTGAGAGTGAATGCCATTAAATAACTGATATAAAAATGAACTTGTGGAAGTATTACACACCTTCTTTCAAGGGTTGAATCCATCTATAACATTGTTAAATTTCTGTTATCAGCAGGAGAATACAGTATCATGATAAGGTTTGGGAATTTTGATATTTCTATCCAGTTGTTGCCATATTTTAATTTCCCCTCTTCTCCCCAATTCCTTTTGGGGGACAATTACAAGTGATATTGCTCAACATTTTTATCCTAGAGATTTAGCTTTTCAAAAGGAAGTTATAATTGCTGATACAAATAAGAGGACATATTTTCTATGGAGATTTTCAATCATCCAGGTCATGGTTGTCTGAACAGTGCTTTTCAAAAGGAAATGGAGCTTCCTTGAATATTTTTCCTTGAAAACATTTCACTTCTCATCCAAAAAGCATCCCAAAACTTCAAGGCAGGATAAGAAGCTTTTTCTTGATTGAAAAGCAAATTGTTTTCAAGAGGAAAAAGACCCTAGAAAGTCTAGTTGCCCTTTGGAAAAGCATATTTGGGAGAAGAATATGTTTTTGTTAAGGCAGGAAGCATTGTGTCTAATAGTGGATACGGTAAGGTGATCTTTGGAAGTGGGACTAGGCTGTTTGTAAGGCCAGGTAAGTTTCATCCTTTTATTTATGCTTTATAGTGAGTTCAAGAGGGTCTTTTCTTTGTCCATCCCATCCCATCAAATTATGAAATTCTGTAACATGTGGAGGAGCACACTTTGACAAAAAAAAATCCAGATTCAATTCTGGTCTCCCCATTTTCAGTTGAGGAAAAACGACTTTGACTTTAAAGATTGGCAGCTCTGTGTCAACAGTATTAAGCAACTAAAATGGTTCATCCATTTTTACACAAACCTTGAATCAGTAGTGGGGTTCAAATACTTTTTCTACCAGTTTTGTGGGTGTGGCTAGGTGGACATTGCAGGCAGAGGATACTGTAAAATCTCCATTTTCTCCCCACCTTACTAATCTGCTTTCCAGCTCCATTCTCCTGTGCAGGGCAACTGGGACTTGGGAGGAAGAGAATAAATGGGCGTGGGGCCAGTCAGAGGTGGTATTCTGAACTACTCAAAATTTCCACTACGATTTATCCAAACTACTGCTTAGAGAGAAAGAAAGGAAGGGAGGAAGGAAGGGAGGACAGAGGGAGGGAAGGAGGGAGGGAGAAAGGAAGGAAGGAAGGAAAGAGAGAGAGAGAGAGACAGAGAGTCTTACTTTGGGCTGAACAAATGAAAAATAGTAAGAAATTAAGAATGTGTATTTGTTAGTTTGTTTCTTTGTTTCTCCCCTATATTTTGTATTTTAACTTTGGAAATAAAATAAAAAATGTAAGCAAAAAATACCTATCTAATAAACTTAGAATCAAGGGCTTTTTCCTCCATTTTCAAAATTATTTGAAAAAACAGACATTAATAAATTAACCTGGTCATTCCCTATTTATGCAGAAATAAGGAGCTCTGAACGCAATAGGGTTTATTTGATGATCAGTTATATTGAATTGCAGGATGGAGCCTTAGCTCTTTAAAGAGACTGTGATTTAATATACTTAATATATTCACAGAAGCTTTTAGTGAACTGAAAAATTGGAGGGCACAGTAAGGAAGAGTCTGGAAACATTTTTAAAAAGTCTGGAAATTATGGGATTGAAAAGGCAGAGTGGATTCACACCTCCAGGAAAGAAACTAGAATCAAGAAGAAAACTATTTTATAGGCATAGATGTCAAAATGATTCATAGTTCCAGTAGTCACAATCCTTGACATTTTAGTCCTAAAATCTAGAGACTCATTTTTTTAAAAGGAAGGCATAATTCTGATGCAAAATGCAAGGGCTATTTTTGTCAAGGCAGAAAGCACTGTGTCTGGCTTGGGCAACAAGATAATCTTTGGAAGTGGGACTAGGCTGTTTGTAAGGCCAGGTAAGTTTCATCCTTTTATTTATGCTTTGTAGTGAGTTCAAGAGGATCTTTTCTTTGCTCATCCCATCCCATAAAATTATGAAATGCAGTGACATGTGCAGGAGCAAAAAAAAAATCCAGATTCAATTCTGGTCTCCCCACTTTCAATTGAGGAAAAACGACTTTGACTTTAAAGATTGGCAGCTCCATGTCAACAGTATTAAGCAACTAAAATCGTTCATCCATGTTTACACAAACCTTGAATCAGTAGTGGGGTTCAAATATTTTTACTACCGGTTCTGTGGGTGTGGCTTGGTGGGTATGGCTTGGTGGACATTTCAGGCAGGGGATACTGTAAAATCTCCATTCTCTCCCCAGCATACTAATCTCCTTTCCAGCTCCATTCTCCTCTGCAGGGCAACTGGGACTTGGGAGGCAGAGAATAGACGGGCGAAGGGCCAATCAGAGGTGGTATTCTGAACTACTCAAAATTTCCACTATCAGTTATCCAAACTACTGCTTAGTGAGAAAGAAAGGAAGGAAGGAAGGCGGGTGGGCAGGAGGGAGGAAGGAAAGGAAGGAAGGAAGGAAGGAAGGAAGGAAGGAAGGAAGGAAGGAAGGAAGGAAGGAAGGAAGGAAGGAAGGAAGGAAGAAAGAAAGAAAGAGAGAGAAAGGAGAGAAAATCTTACTTTGGGCTGAACAAATGAAAAATAGTAAGAAATTAAGAATGCGTATCTGTTAGTTTTTTTTCCTTGACCAAAAAAAAAATCCATATTCAATTCTCGTGTCACCATTTTCAGTTGAGGAAAAATGATTTTGACTTTAAAGATTGGCAGCTCTATGTCAACAGTATTAACTCTTGCATTGGTAATGGGATTTAAATATTTTTACTACTGGTTCTGTGGGTGTGGCTTGGTGGGCATGGCTTGGTGGTCATTGCAGGGGAAGGATACTGTAAAATCTCCATTCTCTCTCCACCGCACTAACCTGCTTTCCAGCTCCATTCTGCTGTGCAGGGCAACTGGGACTTGGGAGGCAGAGAATAGATGGGCAGGGCCAGTTGGGGGGGTATTCTGAACTACTCAAAATTTTTGCTACCAGTTCTCCAGAACTGGTCAGAACCTGCTTAATACCACCGCTACCTTGAATTATATGTAACTTGGCAAATAATCAAGCAATTGTTCTGTTCCCTAATATGCTAGATTCCCCATAGATAAATTATATTATAGTTTTATAAGTTCTTGAGGTGGGAAAATGGTACAACTTTTTAATATAAATTTATAATTGTTCTCCCATTGGGGAACTATAAGTGGTCCTTCTAATGAAAAAAAGAACTGTGGTGATATAATAGCAATGTTCCAATATCTTAGTGGCTGCTACAAAGAAGATGGGGTCAACCTATTCTTGAAAACACTTGAAGGAAGGACAAGAACCAAGGGGTAGAAACTAACCAAGGAGAGGTTCAACCTAGAACTAAGGAAAACTTTTCTGACAGTGGAACAATAAATTGGAACATGGAATGACTTATCTTCAGAAGTTCAGAGTGCTGCATGGAGGTTTTTAAGAGATTAGACAACAATTTGTCTGAAATGGTATACAGTTTCCTGCCTGAGCATAGGGTTGGGCTAGAGGAACTCAAGATGCCTTCTAACTTTATTGTTTTGCTTCCAGACATAAAAGAAAGTGAACCATTCATGAATTATGAAATAATGATATCACAATCTACAATAAATTAAACTTTTTAATTTGGTTTCACTGGTGAGACACAAAGAGAGAAAAAAATGAGCTGGGACATGAAGTTCTAGAGATCTTTGAAGATGATCAACAATGAAACACTATGTGAGGTTTTTGGTGTTCTCTGAGCTTGGTGGTTTCCTTGCAGACATTTCATTACCAAATTAGGTAATGTCACCAATTTACCGAGCACCAAGAACTCAGTTCAACTCTGAGCTACAAATATTCTGTTCTATTGATGAGACACTCTTTTTCTAATTGATATGTCAACCGAGTGTTCCCTCATCCACACAACATTGTCCTCCTAATCTTGGTGATAGTGTATCTTAGTCTCTGGATATTTAGTCAGTTGATTCTTCCTGTGTAGTCAAGCTACATTACTAATCAAGGAGGATAATCTAATCCATTGGTCAGTAGATTAGATATTGTCAAATTTGGAAACAGCATTGTAAATATGTTGTCCTCTCTACTTTATTTTAGAATAACAGTGTTAGAAGGGACTTTGGAGGTCTTCTAGTCCAACCTCCTGCTTAGGCAGGAAGCCCTTCACCACTTCAGACAAATGGTTATCCAATCTCTTTTCTAAAACTTCCAGTGTTAGAACTTTTACAACTTCTGGAGGCAAGTTGTTCCACGAATTAAGTGTTCTAATTGTCAGGAAAATTCTCCTTAGTTCTAGGTTGCTTCTCTCCTTGATTAATTTCCAGCCATTGCTTCTTGTCCTGCCCTCAGGTGCTTTGGAGAATATCATTTACAGATTAACAGAATTGGAAGAGAAACTTGTAAGTCATCTAGTCCAATCTCCCACCCAAACAGAAGACCTTACACCATTTCTGACAAATGGCAGTCCAATCTCTTCTTGAAAGTCTCAAGTGATAACTTCCAAAGGCAAGCTGGTCCATTGGTTGATTATTCTCATTGTCAGATTTTTTTTTCTTATTTTTAGGTTGAATGTCGTCTTGAATAGTATCCATCTATTATTCTTTGTCTGGCCTTTGGGTGCCTTGGAAAATAGCTTGACTCCCTCCTCTCTGAGGCAGCCTTTCAAATATTGGAAGACTACTATCATGTCTCCCCTGGTCCTTCTCTTCACTAGACTAGCCATGCCCAGTTCCTGTAACTGTTCTTCATATATTTTAGTCTCCAGTCCCCTAATCATCCTGATTGCTCTTCTCTGCACTTTTTCTAGAGTCTCAACATCTTTTTTACAGTGTGTTGACCAAAACTGGATGTAGTATTCTAGGCATGGTCTTACTAAGGCTTGATTCCCTCCACTTTGTGGCAGCCCCTGAGATATTGGAACACTGCTATCATGTCACTCCTATTCCTCCTTTTCATCAAACTAGACATAAGAACCAACCTTCTTTAAAATGTGCAGTTAGAGTGTTCATGTCTCATCTACCTACAGCCATAGCTGTAGCCTTGCATATGTTTATGGTAAAGAAGAAATCATTGTGTGAACCTCAGATGATATTTGGTTCAGGGACAAAATTAATTGTCCAACCATGTAAGTTCGTTCTGTTTCTATAAAAGTAGCCTTTTTCCCCTTTCAATTTTTTTAAATCAAGGTTTTTATTTTTCTATTATTAATGTACCTGTTTATGATTTTCCTCCACTATAATTATCTTTATTTATTTTGGTTCCTTTTCTATTGAGGGTTGATCCTAAAGGGCAGAAGCTCTCTATCAATTGGAAGGAAGGAGGGAAGGAAGGAAGGAATGGGAAAGAGGAAGAAAAAGGAAAAGAAAAAGAAAAAGAAAGAAAGAGGGGGGAGAGAGAAAAAGAAAATAAGGAAAGAAAGAAAGTGAGAGAGGAGAGAGAAAGGAAAAGAAAATAAGGAAGGAAAAAAGAAAGAAAGGGTAGAGAGAGAGGAGAGAGAAAGAAAAGGAAAGGAAGGAAAGAAAAGGAGGGAAGGATGGAAGGAAGAAGGGAGGAAAGACAGAAAGAAAGGAAGGAAAGAGGGAAGGAAGAAAGCTAAACAAATGGAAAATAGTAAGAAATTAAGAATGCCTATCTGCTAGTTTGTTTCTTATTTCTCCCTCTATATTTTGTATTCTAATTTTGAAAATAAAATTTTAAAAAGTAAGCAAAAAATATCCATCTAATAAACATAGAATCAAGGGATTTTTCCTCCATTTTCAAAATTCGTTGAAAAAAAGACAGTAACAAATTAAGTTGGTCATTTTCTATTTACACAGAAATAAGGAACAGGGCTTACTGTATGATCAATGTATACAGAATTGCAGGGTGGAGCCTTAGCTCTTTAAAGAGACTGTGATTTAAAGTATTTATTATATTTGTAGAGGCTTTTTGTGAATTGACAAATTGGAGGGCACAGTATGGAAAAGTCTGGAAATGTTTGAAAAACACCTGGAAATTATGAGATGAAAAGAGCAGAGTGGAGTAACACCTCCAGGGAAGAAACTAAAGTCAAAAAGAAAAAAAATATTTTACAGGTATAGATGTCAAAATGATTCAGATTTACAATATCCACAATCCATGACTATTCTTAAATTTTTGAGACTTAGCTTTTAAAAAGGAAGGCATAATTCTGGTGCAAAAAGGAAGGAAAGTTTTTGTCAAGGCAGAAAGTATTGTGTCTAACTTTGGCAACTATAAGGTGATCTTTGGAAGTGGGACTAGGCTGGTCGTAATGCCAAGTAAGTTTTATCTCTTTATTCTTGCCATTGTGGTCAGTTCAAAACAATCCTTTCCTAAAATTAATTAAATTAATTTTGAAATTAATTAATTAATTAATTTAAAACATTAATTAGTTTTGAAGATTGATTCTAAAAGGGAGAAGAAGGTCTTTATCATTTCAATATCTTCATTGTCCATTCTAGGACTATTTGTTGTAGCTATTGTGTTCTTTATGGTTTATTTTAGTTCCATTTTTTTTACTAAATCCCTTGAATTTTCATAACTAAAGTTCAGCTTGCAGATCATATGCATTTTCAATTATAAGAGTGGCACCATCAATCTGTCAAATTTTAATTAAATCTCCTTTGAGTAAAACTGAACTTCTGAAGACTTAACAATAATTTTCCATTGAACTTCTTCTGGGATAGATTTTTCTATGCAAATTAGTTTAAAATCTAGGATTTGCTGGTAATCCCCATCTAATTAGATTCAAAACTGCTTAGCTTTTTCTTAAATGAAACCAGGCTGCCTAAGTGCTGGTCAATAAAGTTAACTTAATGTTAACTTAGTTTACATAAAGGTGATGATTAAATTCATCTGAGTAAGGAATCAGGAGGCATGTTCTCAAGTGACTTGTATTTTTCTTGAAAACCGAACATCTCAAAATTCTATTTCAAGTACAGAGGCATGGTCCCAAGGGTGCTTTTTTTCAAGAGGCAACTGGACTTCCTGGTTTTTCTTTGAAGACAGTTCACTTCTCACTCAAGAAACTTCTTTACCTCTGACTGGATAGTGGGGAACAGAAGGATTTATACTCCTTGCTAGACAGTTGGTCATTTGCATCCTTTTAGTGGGTCATTAAGGTCACCTGGAGATTTATCTGTATCATCAGGGTCACCTGAATGATGCAAATAGGTTATAGATTGGAGATAGATGGTGGTATATCGTCCCCCTCTGTTGAGAGAGAGCTGTTTAATTTTGACATAGATGGCCTCTTTAACCCCCTTTCAAGCCAGCAATGTTCTCTGTTCAAAATATGATACAGATAAACCTCCAGGTGATCCTAACTACTCGCTAAAAATGCAAATCACCAGTTGTCTGCAAGGAGTATAAATCCTTCCTTTCCTCCATCCAGCTGAAGAAGCTTCTTCGATGAGAAGCAAAATGTTTTCAAAGAAAAATCAGAAAGTCCAGTTGCCTCTTGAAAAAAGCACCTTTGAGACAACCATGACTGAGAATCTCCTTAAATATACAGAGGAATAGAGTTGGTTCAGGAGTAAGGGAACTAAACTTACCTCTCATTAAAGTAGGTGGTATTTAAATGAGGACTTCTTTGACTCCATCAGTTTTAACAGGACTTATAGCTAATAAAGGAGAACATTTGTAGCTCAGGGTTGACATGAAGTTGACATGAACTTGCTCAGGGAGCACCAAAGACCTAAATCCAACTCATTTCATCATTCATTCCCATTGATCCATTGAGAGGTGTGAAAGTGTTTTTGACTCTGGGTGGATACCCAGGTAGATGTTTGCTCAATGATGATCTGCTCCCTAATTTGGCCCTTCAGACGAGTTAATCACAAGGACAAAAGATGAGAGTTAAATAAGACTCTCTCATTTGGTTGTTAATGAAATCAATCTCTGGGTTGAAGAACCTAGCAAACTCACTGTCTCTCTGTCTCTCTCTGTGTGTGTCTCTCTCTCTCCATGTCTCTCTCTCTCTGTCTCTCCCTCTATGTGTGTGTGTCTGTCTGTCTCTCTGTCTTTGTCTCTCCCCTTTGAAGGTTGGAATAAAAGTGAGGATATCCTACCCTATACATTTATCAACAAATCTATTCTTTTATTCCAACATGATGAAGGCCTGTCGGAATTCATTGGTAGAAAACATCATCCTTTTCATCCAAGACAACTTTATTACTTTAGAATTAGCTATCAGATTGGGATATCTACAGGCCTTAAAGTTTTCTCACTGAATTGATAGTCCATGCAATCAACTGTTGCATACCATCTGCATTCACTCCCTTTCTTGTGTCTGAGAAGTTTTTGATAAGACTGAAAACACTGTGGGGAGAGTGGTACCTGGAAGCAAATATTTGGAAGTGGGACTAGACTAGTCGTGACACCAAGTAAGTCTCTCTCCTCTTAACACCATTATTTATTTATTTTGCATATGTAGTAAGATTTTCTTTTTTTTGACACACATACCATCTTTTTTCTTTTCTTTTCTTTTTTACATATATCTGTTTTAAGTCTCCTTTCTTAAAAAAGAAAGACAGAATTAATTTCATTGTTTGTTTGTTCATTTATTTATCTATTGATAACATTTATTTGTTGTCCATCTTATACCAAGAACTCTGGGCAGCTTACAACATAAAAAAAAATAATTGAAATTTTAGGGGAAGCAATATCAATGGGAGGTAGAGGTAATTTAGTACTGTAAAGAAGATTAGATGTAGGACTTACTGGTTCCCCATTCATAAACAGATCACTTAACAGTGCTTGGAAATTAGCAAAGAAGGCCATTTTGTAAAAGTGTTGCTTGTAGTGCTACAGTACTTGGACAAAACTCACTTTTGGAAGTGGGACCACCCTTGTTGTCCTCCCTGGTAAGCTGAACATTTTTGAATGTGCTTCTTTAGGGGACAGTTGGGTCTTTTGGAGTTTTCTGAGCTTGGTGGTTTTCTTGCAGACATTTCAATACCTAACTAGGTAACATTATCAGTACTAGAAGAGAGCGTGGGGTTTGCTCTGAACTTTATATATACTTGTGGCTTGCCCTGTCAGTGTTTCTGGGAGCATGAAGGACTTTCCATGGTGAAAATAATCACTACCAGATAAGATGTGGTGTAAAAGGCTGCCATGCTGTAAAGACATTTTTCATAGTGTTCAGAAGCCTACTCGGAATTTTCAGTTTGGCAGTGGAATCAAACATAGTTCTTCCTGGTAAAATTAATTAATTTAAGGGTAGGACTTCCTTAATTAATTGCTTTTTCCTCCCCCCCCCCACCTCTCCTGTGAAGACTGGGATAGAAGTGAAGACATCCTACCCTCTGTATTTATCAAGAAATCTATTCTTTCATTCCAACATGATGAAGGCATGTTGGAATTCATTGGTAAATAACTTCACACTTTCATCCAAGAGAACTTTATTACTTTAGAATTAGCTATCAGATTGGGATGTCTACAGGCCTTAAATTTTTCCCACGGAATTGATAGTCCATGCAACCAACTGTTGCATACCATCTGCATTCACTGCCTTTCTTGTGTCTGGAAAGTTTTTGACAAGGCTGAAAACACTGTGGGGAGGGCAGTGTCTGGAAGCAAATATTTGGAAGTGGGACTAGACTAGTTGTGACACCAAGTAAGCCTCTTTCTCCTTAATACCATTATTTATTTATTTTGCAAATGTAGTAAGATTTTTTTTTCTTTTTTCTACACAAACACCAGCATTCTGTGTCAAATATGCTTTTGCTCTGTCCTGTGTCAATATATTGATATGAGGGGAATAGGCAAGATGTTAATTTATAAAACATTGGTTTTTTTCAGTGGATCAGCAAATTCTTGAGAACAAGCTAATGTTTTCCCCTTCTTCCTTCCTTCCCTCTTTTTCGTTTTCCTTCCCTTCTCTTCTCTTCATTCTCCTCATTCTCATCTCCTTCCTTCATCCTTCCCTCCCTCTTTTTCCTTCCTCTCCCCTTCCCTCTTCTCATTCTCATCTCCTTCCTTCTTCCTTTCCTTCCCTTCCCTTCATTCTCCTTATTCCCATCTCCTTCCTTCATCCTTCCTTCCCTCTTTTTCTCTTCCCTCCCCTTTCCTATTCTCATTCCCATCTCCTTTCTTCTTCCTTCCTTCCTTCTTCTCATTCCCATCTCCTTTCTTCCTCTTTCCTTCCTTCCTTCTTCTTTCCCTACCTTCCCACCACCACCACTTCCCATTTTAATGGACCCAGAATAAAAGTGCTAGATTCAACAGTCTGTGGTCATCAGCCATTACAGCAATGGTCATACAACAGCCTTTCCTTATTTGATTGCTGTATTTATCTGCCACCATTTCCCATAAGACTCCAGTTGTAATTTTACCTGTCTTCTATGCATGGTGCTCAGTCAACATCTGGTGGTTTTTTTTTTTTTTGTCCTTTCACTCAATTGTGCCTGAATCTTAGAGACTGCCTGGACAAGTCCCTTTAGTTTTTCAAAAATAACCTGCCATTGTCTCCTTCCTAGAGCAGATAGAAAGTGACTGGCCCCAGCAGGTCTAGAACTCACAGCCTTCTCCCAATTTCTAGCCTGATGCCTTAACCACTACTCCAAAACTAAAAATATACTGATTAACTCTTAAGAGTTTTAATATGGATACTGGTAGCCTAGTAGGTATTATATAAAGATTTGTAGAATTCAGAAATCATATGGGATTCATTTGAACCCTTCTTATTCTTCATTGATTCCTTTAAAACATCGGGAATGAAGGATGAATGAGCTCTGAAGGTTTTTGTAGGCTTAGAAATCACTGTGCCACTAACTATAAAGTCATCTTTGGTAAAGGAACCTTTTTAATGGTGAAACCATGTAAGTATCATGCCTTCTTATTTTGCTAGCAATATTAGTGGACGCCAATCTCATGGCATGACTAATTATCTGGAGAAAATTAGAGGAGCAGGTCTTATGGGATCTATTATGACCCTAAATGAATGTTGATCTCATGACCATGGAGATGCTTCAACAGTTGTAAGTCTGAAAAATAGTTATAAGTCTTTTTTTCCCAGTGCCATTGTATCTTTGAAGACACTAGATGAACTGTTGTAAGTCAAGGATTTTTTAACCAGGTTCAATTCTCCATAGGTTCTTTTTTTTTTTAAGTCAGGTTCAACAAAAATTGTAATGCTCATTCTATCAGTGTGGGAGCCTCTTAGAGGATTTTTTTGGCTTCAGATAAGTAGATTTGCTTGATTATATCTGGAGTAAAATGGTATCCCTTAAGTCAAATTTGATCCCTGGTGGCTACCTGGGACTGCCATTGACTTCTGTGCTTCAGCTGGCAAAGAAGCCAACACAGTTTTTGGCTGCATAAACAGAGGGATATAATCAAGATCATGTGAAGTGTTAATACCACTTTATAATGCTTTGGCATTTGGAATACTGCATTCAGTTTTGGTTGCCACAATGTAAAAAAGATGTTGAGACTCTAGAAAGAGTGAAGAGAAGAGCAACGAAGATGATTAGGGGACTGGAGGCTAAAACATATGAAGAACAGTTGCAGGAACTGGGCATGTCTAGTCCAATGAAGGACTAGGGGAGGCATGATAGCAGTGTTCCAATATCTCGGGCTGCCATTGTCATTATTTCCTTTCTAGGGCTGAGAGAGAAGGACTGGCTCAAGATCAACCAGCTTTCATGCCCAAATCAGAACTAGAACTGTAGGGTCCTTGGTGCTCTTTGAGTTTGTTTGTTTTCTTGCTGATGCTTCATTACCCAACCAGGTAACATCTTCAATGCACTGAATGTCTGCAAGAAAATAACCAAGCTCAGAGAGCACCAAAGGACCCTGAACTACAAATATTCTCTTTATCAGAACTAAAACTCACAGTCTCCTTGTTTTTAGACTGGTGCTTTAACCACTAGACAACTGGCTCTCCTCTGTAAACCTATAAAGTACAAGCCTCTTCCTAAAGGTTGTCATTTTGTAAAGGATGATATCAGAGTGTTACACTAGTAGTGGATGGAATAAAATTCAATTTGGAAGTGGCACCAACCTAGTAGTTTATCCTGGTAAGTCCACATTTTTATACATGCCACATTGAAGAAATACATTTCAGAAACTGCTTAAGGAAATTGTGGTTTCATTAATTCTATATTTTACTTGAGAACATCAGTATGTATTAGTAATGGATGGAAACTTAACAAAGAGAGATTCAACCCAGAACTAAGGCGAAAGGGAGAACAATTAATCATAGAATGGCTTGTCTCCAGAAGTTGTGGGCGATCCATCACTGGAAGTTTTCAAAAAGAGATTGGACAGTCATGTGTCCAATGGTACAGGGTCTTCTGTTTGTGCAGAGAGTTAGATACAGATAATCAGAGTTGGAAGGGACTTTTAGGTCATCTAGTCCAACCCCCCACCCAAGCAGGAGACCCTACACCATTTCTGACAAATGGCAGTCCAATCTCTTCTTGAAAGTCTCAAGTGATGGCGCTCCCACAACTTCCAAGGGCAAGGTGTTCCATTGGTTGATTGTTCTCAGTGTCAGAAAGTTTCTCCTTATTTCCAGGTTAAATCTCTCCTTGTTCAGTTTCCTTCCATTATTCCTTCCCTGGCCTCCAGGTGCTTTAGAAAATAGCTTGACCCCTTCCTCTCTGTGGCAGCCCCTCAAATATTGGAAGACTTCTATCATGTGTCCCCTGCTCCTTCTCCTCACTAGACTAGCCAAGCCCAGTTCCTGTAAGAGTTCTTCATATGCCTTAGTCTCCAGTCCCCTGATCATCCTGGTTGTTCTTCTCTGCACTTTTCCTAGAATCTCAACATCTTTTTTATAATGTGGTGACCAGAATTGGATGCAGTACTCTAGGTGTCGCCTTACTATGGCTTTATAGAGTGGTATTAATACCTCACTTGATCTTGATTGTATCCCTTTGTTATGTGCTGGCTCACATTTATCTGGTTGTCCACTAGATCCCTCTCACAGTTACTGCTATTGAGCTTGGTTTCACCCAGTCTATATGTGTACTTTTGGTTTTTCTTGCCTAAGGGTAGGACTTTACTTTTCTCTACATTGACTATATTGAGGGTTGACTAGAAAACCTCAAAGGTCCCTTCCACATCTATTATTCTCTAATTCTGCAATTCTGGTTAGTTTTACCCTTTAAATTGAATTTAAATTGCTTAAGTATTGCTCTCACACCCAAGCACATTTAAGAGCAACCGTGGTGTTTGGTAATCAGCAGAAAGTTACATTAGGGAGTGGGAAAAGTAGGAATGTTCCATAGATGATAAATTCCTGCACAACTTGTGGGTTCTTCTGTCCAAACATTTGTCCAGTTTTTTTTTTCTTTTTATCCTTTGATAGCTACATTTTATCATATATTATTTCTATTGCCCTTTTTATTAACTGCTGGATTGCAGGGTTAAATGTCTGTTGCTGCAAGACAATTAATCTTCTCATCGGTGTGTCCATCTGCCAGCCCTTGTCTGACTTCAAAGTCATTTTTCTTAACTCTTACCTCACTTACATATGTTTTCTTCTCTTAGGATCATTTTTATTCTCCCTGGTCTACTTCTCCAAATATTTTTTGTTATAAAAACAGCATTTTCCAGAAGTCTTTCATTCAAATAACCCTGCTGAGCTTTGGCTGAATACCATCCTCTACTGAAACTGAATTAATCAAATGCCACTTACACCCTCAGATAGTTCATAGAACATAGAAGTAAATAGCTGGAAGGGTCCTTAGAGATCTTCTAGTCCAACCCCCTGCTCAACCAGGAGATCCTGTACCATTTCAGATAAATGGCTGTCCAGTCTCCTCATAAAAGCTTTGAAAGATCCTGAGAGGCAACAGAGCTCTGAGAAAGAATATATTTGTAGTCCTGACCCCTTACTCTATAGTTCAGAGGTGGTATTTAGTAGATTCTGACCAGTTCTGGAGAACTGGTAGTGGAAGTTTTGAATAGTTTGGAGAACCAGCAAATGCCACCTCTGACTGGCCTTGCCCCGATTTATTGTCTGCCTCCTGAGTCTCAGATGATCGGCTGGGTCTTCTTTTGTTGTCCTGCATGGGAGTACAGAGCTGGAAAGCAGGTTACTGGAGTGGGGTGGGAATGGAGATTTTACAGCATCCTTCCCCTTGGCATGCCCACTAAGCCATGCCCACATAACCAGTACTACATTTTTTTGAATCCCACCACTATTTTGAAGCCAAGCCATTCCATTGGGGTGTTGTTAGGAAATTTCTTCTTAATTCTAGATTGCTTTTCTCCTTGATTAGTTACCATCCATTGCTTCTTATATTGCCTTCAAGTGCTTTGGAAAATAGGTTGACCCCCTCTTCTTCGTGGCAGTGCATTAAATATTGGAACACTGCTATCATACATAATAATAGTCCTTTCTTTTACATTAAAAAGTTCAGGATGCTAGTGACTTTTGAAATTGCACTGAGAATGCCTTAAAATCCTTTGGGGATCATTGAAGGCCAGAGCTTAGAGACCTTTAAACATATTATTGCAGCAAGCATATTTATTGAGTAAAATAAGAGACACAATATTTGAAAGTTTGAAGAGCAATATTCTAACGCAAATGGCAAACTTTTAATGTAAAAATATAGGGAAGACCAAAAGTTAAAGGGAAGACCAAAAAATGTTTTGGAGCTCTTCCTGTAGGTTGTCATTTTGTAAAGGAAGGTGTCATAGTGTTACACAAGTAGTGGATGGAATTTTAAATTTGGTAGTGGTACCAAACTAGTAGTTCACCCTGGTAAGTGGACATTTTTATACAAGCCATATTTAAGGAATAAATCTAAGAAACTCTCTAAGGAAATTCTGCTTTAATTAACCCTATCTTTTACTTGAGAACATTATAATAATTATTTTTTACCCTGTAGCATACAAACTGGTAATCTCCCTTTAGGGTTACTTTGATTCCCAAATAGCTCTATTAAAACATATCTATGCTCATAAAATAACCCTCAGCTTGGTGTTCTGCAATTTAAAATAACATACCCTGCCACTTTATCAGAAAAAAAAATGCTATGATACTGACAAAATGAAAGTTCAGTCAGAATAGAATAAAATAGAATAGAATAGAATAGAATTCTTTATTGGCCAAGTGTGATTGGTGCAAATGCTCTAAGTGTAAATAAAAGAAAAGGTATATTCGTCAAGAATCAGAAGGTACAGGGACAGTTTATTCAAGATCCATCCCCAAAGACCAGTAGTTTTGGGGAATAAATCTTTAAATTGCATTAATACATTTTCAAAAAAAAGGAGATAAGAGGAATATTATAGTGTAATATTTAAAATCCACTCTGGATGGAGGGGAGAACAAAACTTTTAGAATTCTATGATTCTATGTATTTTCGGAATTGGGTTACACAGTCCAGGATTGATAACCACTTTTTTGCACATTTTAAAGTTGAATTAAATGGGTTACACATTTAATTCAAGTGTAAAATTTACAAAAAAGGGTGAAATAGGAGAAGGAAATATTTTTTTAAACAAAAAATTATAAAAAGCAGATTGAAAGCTGGAAGTGATTCTCCTCCACCCTGAATTCAGATGCTGTGCACAATCAACATAAGAACATTAATTTAATGCTTGGGAATGTTTAAGAATTTACAGAAAATGTAGAAAAGAAAAAAGAGACTACTCTGCAGCTAAACATGTCCTCTTAAAAAGGCCTTTGTTTAGCTTGTCCTAGAGAACAGACTCTTTTTTTCTTTTTCTTTTTTATAAAAGTCTCTTAAGTCTCTTCCTTCTTAAAAAAGAAAGAGGGGATTTATTTATTTATTTGCTTGTTCATTGATTTGTTTATTTATAAAATTTATTTTTCACCCATCTTGTACCAACAACTCTGGGCAACTTACAACATAAAAAATGAGTGGAATTTTAGGGGAAGCAATATCTATGGGAGATGGAGGTAATTTAGTACTGTAATGAAGATAGGATTTAGGACACTGTTCATAAACAGATCAGTTAACTGTGCTTGGAAGCTAGCAAAGAAGGCCATTTTGTAAAGGTATTTTTTGTAGTGCTACAGTACTTGGACAAAACTCACTTTGGAAGTGGGACCACACTTGTTGTCATCTCTGGTAAGATGAACATTTTTGAATGTGCTTCTTTAGGAGACAATTGGGACTTTTGCAGGGTTCTTGGTGTTTTCTGAGCTTGGCGATTTTCTTGCAGACATTTCATTACCCAACATGGTAACATCATCAGTAGAATAGAATAACAGAGTTTAGAAGGGACCTTGGAGGTCTTCTAGTTTAACCTCTGCTTAGGCAGGAAATCCTACACCACTTCAGATAATCTCTTCTTAAAAATTTCAGTGTTGGATCATTCACAACTTCTGGAGGCAAGTTGTTCCACTGATTGTTCTAAGTGTCAGGAAATTTCTCCTTAGTTCTAGGTTGCTTCTTTCCTGGATTAGTTTCCACCCATTGCTTCTTGTCCTGTCCTCGGGTGCTTTGGAAAATAGGTTGACTCCCTCTTCTTTGTGGCAGCCCCTGAGATAACAGAACACTGCTATCATGTCACCCTAGTAGTCCTTCTTTTCATCAGACTAGACATATCGAGTTACAGCAAGTGTTCTTTATATGTTGTGTCCTTGAGTCCCCTAATCATCTTTGTTGCTCTTTTCTATACTCTTTCTAGAGTCTCAGCATCTTTTTTACATTGTGGTGACCCAAATTCCAAGTGTGGCCTTACCAAGACATTATAAAGTGGTATTAATACTTCACATGATCTGGATTCTGTTCTTACGTTTATGGAACCTAGAACTGTGTTGGCTTTTTTGGCAGCTGCAGCAATACACGTAGCTCATATTTAAGTGATTGTCCACTAGGACTCCAAGATCCCTCTCTCATACTAGAAGAGAGTGGGAGCTTTGCTCTGAATTTCGTATATACTTGTGGCTTGCCCTGTCAGTAATGCTGGGAACATGAAGGACTTTCCATGGTGAAGATAATCAACCCCAAATAAGAAGCAGTGTAAAAGGCTGCCATGCTGTAAAGACATTTTTCATAGTGTTCAGCAATCTACTTGGAATTTTCAGTTAGGCAGTGGAACCAAACTTATAGTTCTTCCTGGTAAGATTTATTTTTTCTTTCTTTCTTTCTTTCTTTCTTTCTTTCTTTCTTTCTTTCTTTCTTTCTTTCTTTCTTTCTTTCTTTCTTTCTTCTTTCTTTCTTTCTTTCTTTTTCCCACCAATTCAGTAATTTTAGGGATGTTCCTGGTAGTTTTTCAGAAATGTCCAGAATTCATATAGCATAACCCTAAGAATGGAACATTTTACACTTAGTTATACTGCTAAGTCACATCCACTTACACAATCTAATGCATATACATTTTATAATTCTTACTGGAACTTCTTCCTTCTTGTCTTTCCCTCAAGTCTTTGAAGAATAGGTTGATCCACTCCTCTCTGTGACAGTTCCTCCAATATTGGAAAACTGCTATATTTGAGGGGCTGTCACAGAGAGGAGGGGGTCATCCTATTCTCCAAATTACCTGAGGTCAAGACAAGAAGTAACACATGGAAGATTAATAAAGAGAGGTCCAATCTAGAATTAAGGAGAAATTTACTGTTGGTGAGAACTTTTAATCAGTAGAACAACTTGCTTTCAGAAGCTGTGGTTGTTCCCACACTGGAGGTTTTTAAGAAGGGATTGGATAGCTATTTGTCCAGAATGGTATAGATTCTCTTGCTTGAACAAGGGTTGGACTAAAGGACTCCAGCTTTTCCAACTCTTGTTATTTTATATTCTGTAACCCTGGTGTCCTTGGGTTTGACGCTTTGTAGAGTGAATGCAGAGTTGGGTCCAAACCTAATATAGATTTCTTTAAAGTCTTCAGCTAATTCACTAAATGAAAACAACAGCAGGAAATGCAGTAAGACAAGCTACTACTGCTCAAGCTACTAAGCTCTTAGTCATAAAATGATAGCATCAGATGAAAGCCCACAGGGAAGGAGGCGTAAGCTTTGTGAGTTTTTCTCTGAAATTAGTTTTGGGAAGTTTTTCAAGCACTTGAAGACGTTATTAGCTTGTTTTGCAAGAAAAAAAGTACACAAGTAGAAGTATATGACATTAAGGTTTTGTGCTTGTGTTTGTATTTGAACTGTTAATGTGTGCATGGATATTCAATACAAAAGGTAAAAACTGAATGGCATGGAGGGACACAGGCCCCACACAACCATCGGGCTGGCCAGCCCTATGACAACTTCTCCCCCCTGCCTGTATTAATAACTTACTAACCCTCCCTATCTTGCAATTGTTCATCTTTTGAAAGGTTATAATGCTATTTTTATAATTTTAAAACTTTTAATCTTACTTTAATTCTGATTTCAATGTTATTTTCATAAATTGTATTGTACACTGCTCAAGCCATTCTCTCAGGGAGATGGGTGATCAAGAAATAAGAAATATAAACGAATAAAAATACATTTTCCTGAGTCTCCCTTGTGGCCATGAGAATGAAAAAATGACAAAAGAGCCAGAATTTCAACAGATTTGTTTATTTATTTGTCTGTCTGTCTGTCTGTCTGTCTGTCTGTCTGTCTGTCCGTCCGTCCGTCCGTCCGTCCATCCATCCATCCATCCATCCATCCATCTATCTATTTATATATTTGGCTAGCAAGTATTAGATAACAGGTATAAGCATGGTTATGAATACATGAAATGGATACAAATAAAAAAAGAAACAACCAAAAGAAAAAAGCGGGATAAAAGACAGAATTTATACTACTGAGTTTCATAACAGTTAATGCCTCAAGAGGCAGGAATAATTGAAAAATTCAAGAAGGCAAAATGAAAACTTTTTTTAGGATTTCAGGTATAAACCTGTCTGAGAAATAAATCCCTGCTAAATTAGTTAGGAAACTTCTTAAATTCCAGAGAATATTTACAAGGCTATTTGGGCAGGCTGAATTTCAAAGAGAACAAGTTCCTATCAACCTTCAAACATCTGGAATTTACCTGCTGGTTCTTTAGATCCAGACCTATCTACCTACCTATCTGCTTGTTACTAGACTTGCCAAAACCTTTTACTCTATCTTCCCTTTAAACAAGATGAAACATCAGTCCTCTTAAGTACCAGTTTTGAGGTTTCAGCATCTTCTCAGTTTTGTCCAGGTTCAAAAGCTTAGTCAGCCTGATTAGTACTTTAAGAGGAGGTCAGTAGATATGTGCTAGATTAAACTGAGTTCTTAAGAACACACATGGCCACCTGAAGTTTTGGAGTTCATTCTTGGATCTTGTCCAGAAGTCCACCAAATACTTAATCCAAGGCTGTCAAACTTGCGGCCCATGGGCCAGATACTTCACACACTGGTCAGGTCTTTTTTCAGTGCCATTGTCACTCCGAATGGTCACTAAATGAACAATTCTAAGTCTGTATGTGTTTCCCAAGTTTTTCAGATCTCAGAGCTGAGTAATGTATGGTGTTTTTTTTTTTTTTTTTTTAGATCTTAATGTTTCAGAACCTTCTGTCTACCAGCTGGAATCCAAAAAAGAATCAGGCGACCTAGCCGCTTGCCTCATTACTGACTATTCACCAGATCCCATCAATGTGAAGTTTAATGATAATTTGGATCCTGTAGCAACCAATGGCTCTGTTGTGGTTGTGAAAGATGGCGATAAAGAATCGGCCAGCCTTGGGGTCGTCCTTTGGAGCAAAAATAAGGATGAGTTTCAATGCTCTGCTATTTACAATGACCAAACCTACAAAGCTGAAAAAGAAGGTAAATTGATGTAAATATTGGAATTCCCGTTGAACCCATATCTAAAATAAAGCTTTCTCCCTCCAGTCCACTTGGAGGAAGAAAGAGACCAATAATAGCTGCTTTTCTTATGGCTCCTGAGGGCCAATATTCCTGCAGAAAATATGAGGCTCACTTAGACCAGAAGACAGTTTTGCAGATACATTTAGCGTATGGCATATCATCCATGGACTAGCAATATTATATATTAACACTTGAGTTAGATTAATACAATACAATAAAATATAAATGTCGAAAAGATCTATGTTGAAATAGCAATATCTAGGCCCGTGATGATGAATCTATGGCACACATGCCAGAGGTGGCAGGCAGAACCCTGTCTTTGGGCACGCGAGCCGTCACCCAGCTCAGCTCTACCATGCATGCACACATGCCTCCCACTGGCCAGCTGGTCTTCGGGTCTGTGTGTGCATACGCAGGGGGTGGGGCACATGCAGGGGCACGCACATGGGGAGGCACACACACAGGGAATGTGCACACATGTACAGGGCAAATGCACAGGGGCATGCACACATTGCATTTGGGGTTTTTGCACGCACATGCGTGCTTGGGGCACTTGGTGCCGAAAAGTTAGCCGTCATTGGTCTAGGCTATCTAACCATTGAAATACAGCAACATTTATACTAAAATAAAATAGATACCAGACCAGTACATGCCCTCAGCCTATCTCTGGTCAAGATGTGATCTACAGTTTGATGTGAGAATCTGCAACTGTTTTGCAGAAAGAGGTGGGAACAAATAGGGTTTCTCAAAGTTTATTGAGATGTGTATTTCTTATATTGTTTAAACTTTCCTAAATCCTTACTTCCCTGAGTGGTGCAACAAGTTTTTAACCATGCACCATGTGATATTTTTAAAGACATGCATATTTTCTAAACTAATATCATTTATTCTCTTTAGTTAAAAGGAGAGTTGAAGTTTAGTTTTAAAAAGATAGCTGTGAATAGCAAAGATAAATGCAGTGAAATAATATTCAATAATGTTCAGAGTGGCTTCGAACATTAAAATGGATGACAAATACATTTAATAACAAATAATAATCAATAAGTAAACTTTCAAATGGTTTTGGAAGTGCTTGGGAAATGATAAATATTCACCTAGTTTTCAGAAGGCCATTATGAAGATATCAGGTGAGCTTCTGTTGAAGAATAGAGGAGATATCAACTCCTCTACTCGTTGCAGAATACCTGATGCCACCAGACTCAAAATTCTAGACCTAGAAAATCTAGAACTATGCCGCCTTCAGTCCAATCTAAGTATAGTATATAAAATCATACATTGCAATGTCCTATGTGTCAATGAATACTTCAGCTTCAACCGTAACAACACTAGAGCAAACAAACTCAGGGTTAATCACACCAAACTTGATTGCAGGAAATACGACTTCAGCAACAGAGTGGTCAATGTCTGGAATACTCTACCTGATTTTTTTTCCCCAAACCCCAAAAACTTTAACCTTAGTCTCTCTACTATGGACCTCACCCCTTTCCTAAGAGGTCTGTAGGGGGTGTGCCTAAGCGCACCAACGTGCCTACTGTCCCTGTCCAATTGTTTCTTTTATATTTTTTTTTAAATTTTTCTTATATGTATACATGTATTCATAAGTATGTTTTTACTTACACCTATTATCTTGTAAGCAATTGACAAATAAATAAAATAAATAAAATAAATAAATATTCTAGAAATGAGGTGCCACCACTAAAATGTTCATTTTTTCCTAGCTTGCCTTGGGGCTCAGGAGGTTCTTTTCCTTCTACTAGTACTTAGTACTACTACTATTTAGTTGTATTTAATAGTAGAGGGATAAGGATCTCAGGTGGACATTGTAATTCAAGGCACATAAATATAATGGTTGCTCCTGCTTGTAGCACGGCTGTAGGATATCTGTTTTATTTTTGTGTGTGTTGGAGAAAGAAGAGAGCAAGCCACTAAATGTGGAAAGTTGTCAGCCCTATCTCAGTGTGAGCTTTTAAAAAAACTGATCCTTAACACCACTGAGGATGAGAAAGAAATAGTTTATTTGAAGTTAAGGGATATATAGTAATGCAAAGCCAGAACTGAATGTCCGTGCGCCAAAATCCCAGGGTAACTTTTCCCTTTCCAAAGGCACCTCCCATAACTGGTCCCTCCAAGTCCAAAAAATTCAAAATAAATATTTTTTCAGAAAGGTTTTCTGGGGAATGCAGCTGCTCTCCATTCCCAAGCTGTTGACTTTGAGAAGGTGCTCAGAGTGGAATGATAAAATTTCATCTGTTCTGACCTAGACTTCTCAAGATCATGAAGCAGGTTAAAGTGAATTCCTCTCCAGCAAAGTCCTGGCAAACAGTCTTTCATGAGATTTTACAACTACAGACCTTTATCAGGCTTGGAGAGTTGCCAGGCCGATATCTTCCAAGTGCCATGCTGTAGCAGCAATTACTTGACATGAAGTCAGGAACAGATCTTCACCCAATGAATTGAATTGTCTCCTGTAAACACCACTCCCCTTTTGCTCCTCTTCATTCCCTATGGGAGGGGTCATTCACTGTCCACCTGAGCCTTCACTCCCGAGTCGACGCTTGCTCCTTAACTGTTCCCTTCTCCTGGCAGCTCTGCTCATGCACATACCGGGAACAGGCTCCAGCTGTTATTCTGTCCCACTGATCTCTGACTCTGAAGGCAACTGATAACTGTCAGACAGCTTTGGCCCCATCTCTGCCTCTGATGCAGAGCACTTGTTGGAACCTTCCCCAGACTCCAGGACCAGCCCATGTTCCTTCCCAACCTCCTCACTGTCTAAGTTTGCCACCAGCTCTGCTGCCACTGGTGGGCCACAACATCATCCCTTGGCCTAACAGACCCCTAAGTTTATGGCAGATTGGCACCGAAATAGCTTCTCGCAGCCGAGTAGCATAGCGTAGCATCAATCATCAAGGTGACATCTGACAAAAACATTCCAGAAATCTTTCTTGCTCTTTTTATTATAATCATAATCATTAATGATAATTGTTGTTGTTACTATAGAGGATGCTACGTGTTCAGAAACTCAGTCTGACACTCCAGTTTTCGAAACAGGTATGTTCACTGTGGGTAAAAGCTCATGTCAAAATAACAGTGTTGGAAGGTGTGAATTGCAGCTGTACACACAAAGTCAGAGACAGTGACCAGATATATTTGCATTAAAATTTACAGCGGTCAAGATAGGAGGACTAGGAACATTGTGAGGTAAATCATGAACAACGTAGCGTAGAGAGCACACAGAAGAAAAAAAGGCGGGAAAAAGGGAAACTCCCCCTTTACTCCACAACAACCAATCAATGACAAGTGTGGGTTGTGGCCCATTGTACACTTCACTGTTCCTGCTGCTAAGTTTAATATGCTAACAGAAGGGACCCTGGAGTTCATCCAGTCCAACTCCCTGCTCAAACAGGAGACCCTATACCAATATAGCTATATGAACAAGATACACCAGTGAGAAGTTGAAATAAAAGCAAAATGTTGTGTAAAGTCCTGCAAAGGTGCCTTCATTGGGGTTTGGTGGAATCTCAAAAAAAGTCAAGATGGCAACTATGAATGCTAGTTCTAAGACTCACCACGTATTTACTATGTGTGGCAGACCCAACACACACACAAAAGAGCAAAGTTTGAATTGGTTACAGATGTTTACAGATTAACAGAGTGGAAGGGACATTGTAGGTCATTTAGTCCAATACCCAACCCAATTGTGACTGACATTGTGATTTCATTTTAACTCACACTCCTTCACTGTAGAATCATTTCTTTGAACATGCAAGTACAGGTGGTTTTTGACATTCAACAGTTCATTTAATGACTATTCAAAGTTACATCAGCAGTGAAAAAAGTGATTTATGACCATTTTTCAGATTTAACATTCATACTTGGGACTTGAGTTACTGTTTCTTTGTGGGTCTGTTTCACTTATGACATTAAGCCACAAAATATGGTTTACAATAGCTGGATTCATAATCTTAACTATTTAGATCAGAGGTGTCGAACTCATGGCCCATGGGCTGCATGCAGTCCTGAACAAATAGTAATGTGACTCTAACAAGATATTATTTTTTTAAAAAAAATAAAAAAAAAATAAAAGTTGGTATTCATTACCTGAATTATATATTTTATATGCAGCCCGAGACAATTCCTCTTCACTTTATGCAGTCCAGGGAAGCCGAAAGGTTGGGCAACCATGATTTAAATACAGATAAATACAGATATACAAAGAACAATATAGTTCCTCCATTAAATCAAAGCATTTTTTCTTGATGAAAATCAGCAACAGACTTTATATATTAAGTCCATATCATACAAATTACAGGTAGTTTTCAACTTATAAAAGTTCACTTAGTGACCTGTTCAAACTTACAGCACTGAAAACCATAACTTATGACCAGTTTTCATACTTGCGACTGTTGTAGCATCCCTATAGTCACATGATCAAAATCCAGATGCTTGGCAACTGACTCATATTTATGACAGTTGCAGTGCCCCAGTTTGACTAATTTAACAACTATAGTGATTCACTTAATAACTGTGGCAGGGAAGGTCATTGAGTGGGACAAACTCATGTTTCACTTAGCATCATAAATATTGGGCTCAATTGTGGTTGTAATTCGAGAGCTATCTGTAACTTTTGATTCAGCATGAAGCATCAGCTCAGCCCTGAACTCTTAAAAGGCACAATCAAATATTGGTTGGTCCAGCCAAAGATGGGGAACTACGGCCCTTTAAAGATTTGTGAACTTCAACTTCAACATGGTTGGCTCAGCAATTCTGGGAGTTGAAGTTCACAGATTGTAAAAGGGCCATATGTCCCCACCCTTGGTCTAGGCAAGCATCATAAGCAACCAATCTCAACAGACAAATGGAACATCTTGATATTTATCTTCTTTTTTCTTCTTTTTCTTCAGACGAAAGGTTGAATCTTCTCTCTCTCACTGTGATGGGACTGAGATTGATATTTTTCAAGAGCGTTGCTCTCAACTTGATACTTACCTACTGGGCATGGTCAAGATGAGGTAAGCAGTGGACTATAATCCACACGTGGTTGGAAAAAATGATAAAACAACACATAGACTTTAAACCTGAGATATTCTTATTGGGAATTATACCAGAAATATACAGTAAAGAATTGAAATATTTGATTATAAATGTTTTAACAGTGGCTAGAATTGCATTTGCTAAGAATTGGAAAAATGAAAAAACACCTATGCAGGAGGAAATTATGAAGAAAATCATGGACTGTGCTGAAATGAGTAAATTGACATTTGAAATTAGAGAACAAGAAGATAAACCATTTTATATGATATGGGATTTATTTTATCAATGGTTAGATAAAAAGACAGGGTAAAAAAATAGATTAGGAAGTTTTACAATAAAAATAGATTGATATAGAATACAATATAAATATATATAACCATTGGATGAATGTATAAGATTAAATCATAATGAAATTTAGAATATCTCATATAGAATAATGGAAAAATAGTTTAGGCAAATGAATGATTAATAATTGATATTACATAAGCAAATGTTAAATTGATAAGGTGAGAATTTATACAACTTGTGAGTAATGGTAAAAAAAAGGATAGCACAAAGGATTGTAACCAACTGACACACTGTATGTATGTAATTGAAATATAGTTTTATGTTTTCATGTTTCATCTGTATGTTTGTTATAAAAAATAAAAAATTTATATATAAAAAAAAGATGAGGTAAGCAGGAGGAGCACACTTAATGTCCCGGGTTTCCCTTTGGGCAACTGAAGCCTAGAAGCTTGGATTGAATCATTTCTAGACTATAGGCATGTGAATGTGCATATGCTGTGTTTATAGAATAGAATAGAATAGAATAGAATAGAATAGAATAGAATAGAATAGAATAGAATACCTTTATTGTCATTGCATTCTACAAATACAATGAAATTTGAAAGCTACTCCAGCACAGTGTCCCAAACACCACATCACAATCACACTACAGAGTATTTAAAAATTAAAATAATTAAAATAATAATTAAAAACCTAGTCTAAAACCTATCTAAAGCATATAGTAAGATAGTTTAAAAATGCCACTATATACATAGGGCTAAATCACATATGCATTGTTTGATTCAAGACAATTATTGCCTTGGAAAAGAAACTGTTTCTCAGTGTATTAGTCCTCATTTTAAGACACCTATAACTCCTCCCTGATGGTAACAGTTCGAAATATAAATGTCCAGGATGAGAATGGTCTGTGGAGATTTTTAGTGCTCTAGAGAGGAGTCTGGTCTTCACAATCTCTTCTGAAGAAGAAAGAGAGCAACTGATGATTTTTTGTGCTGTGTTTATAACTCTCTGGAGCATCTTCTTATCCACTACAGAGCATCCAGCATACTACACCATTACACAGTATGCCAAAATGCTCTCAATGGTAGAACGGTAAAAAGTAACTAGCAACTTCTCATCCAGACCACTCTTTTTCAGCAGCCTCAGAAAGTGCAGGGGCTGTTGGGCCTTCTTTGCAGTGGCTATAGTGTGGACTGACCAAGTAAGGTTGTCAGAAATATGAGTTCCTAGAAATTTAAAACTGTGAACTCTTTCCACACAGTCTCCATTGATATATAGTGGGAGAGGCTCTGCTTTGCATCTTCTGAAGTCTATAATGTCTTTGGTCTTTTTGATGTTCAGGGCGAGGTTATGACTCTTGCACCACAAGACCAGTCTGAGAACCTCTGACCTATAGGCCGTCTCGTCTTCTCCTGATATGAGTCCCACCAATGTGGTGTCATCTGCAAATTTTATTATAGAGTTAGTGGGACAAAAGGGAGTGCAGTCGTAGGTGTAGAGTGAATACAAAAGGGGGCTCAGCACACAACCCTGTGGAGAGCCAATGCTGAGAGCAAGAGTGGAGGAAAAATAGCTGCCAATCCTAACAGTTTGGGGGCTGTTAGTAAGAAAGTCCTTTATCCAACAGCAGATGTGAGAGGAGAGGCCCATTTCTAGCAACTTCTTAATCAGTAAGAGCCTGGGTTTAAAAATAATTCAAACAATTTGGGCTCCCATTGATTCTGATTGCTA
Source organism: Pseudonaja textilis (assembly GCF_049901715.1). Lineage (NCBI taxonomy): Eukaryota > Metazoa > Chordata > Lepidosauria > Squamata > Elapidae > Pseudonaja > Pseudonaja textilis. The sequence continues at coordinate 120,852,466 of NC_142008.1, read as the reverse complement.
TACAGCCACAAATTGCTATACAGCTTCCCTCAATATGGACTTTATAGCTGGTTAGACTTAGAATAATTTTATTGTCACTTTGAATGTACACTAATTGGCATATATTAAAATGAAATTCCATTGCATACAGCTGTCAAAGGGTTACCACCTCCAATATACACTACATAACTAAATAAATAAATGACTAAATAAATAAATACAAAATTGTGTAAATACGCACATATATTATACAACACAGAGGAACAACACAGTCTGGTTTGGATATATAATGTTTTTAATGGAAGTTAAAATTCATCACATTTGAATGATTGAATGACCCTCACAAGGAACCTTCTAGTGGAACCCTTAAATTAAATGTAATTTCATGTTAATATAAACAAAGTCTAAATTTAATAGGACGTATTCCATGTGCCTTTGGCGTGTAACCATGCTGGACATATGACCACAGAAATTGTCTTTGGACAATGTTGGCTCCCTCACCCAAGAAATGGAGATGAGCACTATGCTCTAGAGTCGGATACAACTGGCAGGAAAACCTTTTACCTTTGCAAATGGTTGAAAATGATCTGTTGTTGGGACAAGGGGTATCATCCTAATTCTCTCAGATAACCAGAAATATCTCTTCCTCTTTTTGAATAGGAATGTCAGAAAAATGGAGAACTGGAATGTTGTCATTTAGGACTTCAATATTTGACTGGACAGAAAACATGCTACCAGCTTTCCTGATTGCCTTCTCAGATTTTTAAACAAAACAGCTTCACTTTTTAAATGTTCTGTGGAATAGCTTTTAAAAACACCTGGACAGCTTATCAATGCAAATTCTTGCATTGTTCTAATGTACTATACCGTCTTCTGAATATTATGTGTTAAAGCATTTACAGTGTAATAAAGATGCATATTTAAATGTGTGTGTGTGTGTGTGTGTGTGTGGCTCATGCTTTATTATTCAGGATCATTGTTCCTCCTTCCTCAAGAACAAATAAACTCATTATGGTTTACAAAGATAACAGAATAACAGAGTTGGAAGGGATCTTGGACATCTTCTAATCCAATTCCCTGGTCAAGCAGGAGGCCCTATATCCTTTCAGATAAATGGCTGTCCAAATTCTTATTAAAAACTTCTAGTATCTGAACACCCACAACTGCTGGAGGGAAGTAACTGATTAACTACTAATAATATATTATAAGTCTATAATATTCCATAATGTGGTTCGTCTTATTTAAATGAGAAAGCCCAGCCATTACGGCCCTGTGTGCCAACCCACTTATATTTTCTTTTGTTTGTCTCAATGTTCTTCCTTGTGTGGGAATGAATAAAAGAAGAATGAAATATTTTGAGGAATATTAAACAAGGCAGAATATTATATTTTTCTAAATGAGAAATGGAAAAACATGGGGTTTTTTTAGAGGCAGGAAGTAGCCCCAATCTCCCTTCCCCCAAGCAGAAACTGTGGAGGCAACTTTTAGAAATGCAGATTTGGTAATCCATTCAAGACATGATATTTTGAAACTCCATGCAGCAAAATCAGAACAAAGTCAGAATTACCTAACAAAGGTAGGATTAACCCTTCACTCAAGATCCAAACCAGGACAAAGCCATTAAGCCACAGTAGGAATTGCCCAACACTCTTTCAGATCACAAACCCCTTCAATGCATGACCCCAGAGCAGTCCAAAGTTCAACCAAATTAGCTCCGACAAGCACTTAGGACATGCATTTCCTCCCCTGCCTATAGAGCCAGATATGACCCCTACATAACTCCTACATGACCACATAGGAATTGGACAACAGCAAACAGAATACATGTTCTTGCAAAGGAACAGGAAGTTCAAATACAAAGCCCAGGTAAGGTATAAAACCACCCCCACTGTCAACTCCATTTTGTTAGCTTCCCAGAATCACAACTCATGTGGTTCTGCTTCATCGATAAACCATATTTCCAATCAGCCTCCATGTTTCCAGTGTCTCTCTCCCAGCTTGGAACTGATTCAGATGAATATATCTTCCCACACCTGAAAGCAAACCCAGAAGATTGGAACTTGCACTTTTAAAAGCATGAGCTTCTTAGGGCAAGCTTCTTATAACTCTTGTTTGCCACAGAATTTTATTTCATCATTTCATTCCTGCATCTAAGCGTTGGCTTTGCTTTTACAAGAATCAAATGGTAGATAATAAATGTTCTGATCTTATTGAAGTAACCATCTTTTTTTAAAAAAAAAGTTCATGTGTTTTTGAATATCTGAAAAGAGATTGAAGTTACCCAAGCAATTTTTGTAATACTGTACTAACACTTAAAAGTATTGCAATCTGGAGTTAAGGGAACAGAGAAGGCCCAGAACAAGAACAGAGAGTCTGAGAAAAATCTGAAAAAAAAAAATCAGATGTGAAGACTATGCCAATCTTGTTCTATTACCTGGACCAAGGAGCAAATTCCATATCAGTTGTTCATGGGCTGATGTCATAATATTGTATATTTGAACAAAACGTGCTGGAAATATCTCAGTCAGAAGTTCCTTAAAAAAATAATAATAATCCTCAACTGCCAATGCTAAATCAATTGGATTAGTCATCAATGAAACTACACTACTCCAAATCGGTGAAGTGTTGGAAATGTCATCAGATACCTGGATCGTATTACCATATGTGGTGAACATGTGCGGAAGCTAAAAGATATTGGACTAAAATACACACATGGCTGGAAAAAATGACAAAACAACATATAGATTTAAAACCTGAGATAATTTGTGTTGGGAATATTACCCGAAGGTTATTACAAAGAACTGGCTTATCTGATTATTAATGTTTTAACTTCAGCTAGGATTGCATTTGCTCAAAATTGGAAAAATGAGAAAATTCCGAAGGAGGAGGAGGTGATTAAGAAAATAATGGAATGTGCAGAAATGAGTAGATTATAACATTAGCAATTAGAGAGCAAGAAGAAAAAGAGTACTTTTAGATATGGGATTTATTTCACCAATGGTTAGATAGAAAAATAGGAAAATGAAATATAATAGAACAGCAATGATATGTTATAATTGGTTATTTTGGAATGATAATATGAACTAAAATTAGTAAGAATTGACATTTGCTCTAAAGGACAATGTGGACTTGAAATCAAAGTCTAATGATGATATAATAATATAATAAGACATGGAAAGTTGATTAATGTAACATGAATGCAAATTAAAACCTAAGAGGAAAAGACTGCACAAGAAATATGTATCAACCGACACACTGTACAATTGAAAGAATATTTTATTTGTTGCTTTATGTTTATGTTTGTCTATGTTTGTTGTTAAAAAAAAACTTTTAATATATAAAAAAAGAAACTACACTATTCCATCTGACTCCAAAAGTTTAAAAGTTGCATCACTTGATACCGAAACAACTATCACAGCAGTTGTGATAACCCCCTTTTTTTTTTACATTCACTTCTAGAAACCTTTTGTGACTTGACTTCTTGCATTAAATTTTGCAATCTTGATATTAAATCAGATTAAATAGTGGGAGAGATTCTAGAACGTCTACTCAGCTCTGAATCATATAAAATTCCATTGACAACTACACAGAGACATTTCAGTAAAAGCAAAAAACAAACGTAATTATAGTTTGGTTTTCCCTGAACAAACCACCTATTCAAACTGACCAAACCAGTAAGTGAGGAAGAACTTGTTTGCTGTCTAGTCTTTTACATTTAAGGAATCTTCTTCAACCTTATCTTTAAATCTGTTGGATTTTAACAAATCTGTTGCTACTATCAGTACAGAGGTGGTATTCAGCAGGTTCTGACCAGTTCTGGAGAACCGATGGTGGAAATTCTGAGTAGTTCAGAGAACCAGCAAATACCACCCCTGACTGGAGATTTTACAGTATCCTTCCCCTGCCAAGCCCACCAAGCCTTTTTTTGTGTCCCACCAGGTGTATCTCCCTCAGTGGTGGGACTCACAACATTCCCTGCCTTCTCGCTCTAATGGGTTGGGTGGATGTGACTGGCAAGAGATATTTCTTTGGATAACCCATACCCAATCCAACGGCTTTAAAGTTGATAACCAGCACCTTGAATTGCACCCGGAAGCAAATTGGCAACCAATGCAGCTCCTGCAGGACAGGTGACACATGTGCACACCAGGCTCTGCATAAAACCATGTAGGCCGCTGCATTTTTCACCAACTGGAGCTTCGGGATGCTCTTCAAGGGAAGCCCCATGTAGAGTGTGTTGCAATAATTAAGACGGGAAGTGACCAGGGCATGAGTGACTGTGAGTAGGGACCACTGATCCAGGAAAGGGTGTAACTGGTGCACAATCTGCAGTTGCGCAAAGGCCCTCCTGGCCACAACCGCCACCTGCTCTTCAAACAGGAGTTGTGAGTCCAGGAAAACCCCTAGGTTACGCACAGGGTCTGTTTGGGGTAGTGCCACCCCATCCAAGACTAAAGATGGCAATTCTCCCTGAACCAATGAACCCCAAACCTAAAGCCATTTGGTCTTACAAGGGTTTAATTTCAATCTGTTGCTTCCCATCCAGCCGCAACAGCCTCCAGGCATTGTGAAAGGGAGGACACAGCATCACTTAACTCACCATGTGCCGAGTCATATAGCTGAGTATTATCAGCATATTGGTGATACCTCAATCCGTGGTGACGGATGATCTCACCCAGCAGCTTCATATAAAGGTTGAACAGGAGCAGAGAGAGTACTGAGCCCTGCAGAACCCCATAAAGCAGTGGGCAAGGTTTGGATCTCCCCACTCCTATCAACACTGACTGAGAGTGGCCGCAGGGGAAGGAATATCTTTTATAGCTTAAGGTGGGACTAGAACTCAGTTTCCTGGTGATCAGCCCAAAGTCACCCATCTGGTTTTCATGGTTAAGGCAGGAGAACTTACAGTCTGCTAGTGATTGGCCCAAGGTCACCCAGCTAGCTGGACTGGAACTCTGTTTCCTAGTGATTGATGCAAAGCAGGAGGGGGCTTCAAAAATTTTAGCAAAGGAATCTCTGCCCAGTTGCTGGGTGGGCATGGCCATGGTGAGCATGGCCTAGTTGGCCTCCTGTACCATGGGGAGGCATTTTTGCTCTCCCCAGGCTCCGGAGGCTTTCCTCGAGCCTCCAGGATGGCAAAAATGGCCTCCCAGGGCTATGAGGGCTCTCTAGAAACCGGAAACAGGCCCATTTTCAGCCTTCTTGAACTTCCAGGAGGCCCGTTTTTAGCCCTTCCTGAGCTTCTGCACACGCCCTGCAATTACCTGCGTCCAAAATGGGCCCCCTGGGGACTCCTGGGAGGTGAGGTAGGTGGGGCCAGCCAGGAGTGAGATTTGGGGACTCTCCAAACTGCACAGAATTTTAGCTAGGGGCTCCCTGAACCCCTGGGAAGCCCCAGCAGCCCACCCCTGATACAAAGTCACCCTGCTGAGTTTCATGTCTAAGTTGGACTAGAAGTCACAGTTCCCCAGTGATTGGCCTAAGGCCACCCAACTGGCTTTCATGGCTAAGGCAGGACTTGAACTCAAGGTCTCCTGCTTTCTAGCCTGGTGCCCTCATCACTACTAGACTAAAGTTGGTTCTCCAAATTAGCTAAGGAATCATACTGGTTGAATTTTCCCTTATTGAGAAGGCAGTGAATTAAGAAAGGTTGATTCAACAAAGCTATTTTCTTCCTTTATTTTTTTTTGTAAGACCCACAGAGTTAAATGTGTCTTATTTCTCAATTAAAGAGGATACCCTTGTAGTGCACCGTATGCAGGTAGCCCTCAACTTACAATGGTTCATTTAGTGACCATTCAAAGATACAATGGCACTGAAAAATATGACCATTTTTCAGAGTTACGAGCTTTGCAGTATCCCAATGATCACCTGATCACAATCCAGATGTTTGGCCACTGGTTCATCTTTATCTCCATTGTGTGTATCCCAAGGTCATGCAATCCCATTCTGACAAGCCAAGTCAATGGGCAAGCCAGGTTCACTTAACAACCAGTTACTAACTCATCAACTGCAATGATTCACTTAACGGCGGCAAGAAAGATCATAAAATGCAGCAAAACTCACTCAATGAATGTTTCACTTAACAACAAAAATTTGGTGCTCAATTGTGGTTGTAAGTTGAGGACGACCCATATAATCTCATAATTATAATTTCCTTAAGGAATATTAAGTCATCCACTGTAGGAAAAGGGTATAGATTAATGTTTCTTATTTTATGAGACATAAGAATCTTCTGGACCTACTATAAAAAGCATTTAAAACAATAACTCCATTTTATTTTGAATTAGTTATAGATGCTCTGACATACTGGAAGGGACCCCAGTTGCCTCTTTTTATGAAGTTATAGACACTGAAAATGGCCAATATTATGAAAAAAAGTGAAATGAAGAAGGTACATATAGACTGAAGAGTATCAAAATAAAAATCATACACTACAGGGTAAATCTGGGTGGAATTATTTAAGAATGGAAGAAATGGATCAGCAAGAATGGTGAGATTCACTTAACTGGATGTCTTTAATTAAATATTGGACAGCCATTTGTTAATCTATTATTCTGGGCCAAGGTCTGGCTTTTAAGAGCTGTGCAGGGCCAATAATGCTATAATAATATATGTTGTTAGTTACTCTCATAACAATGCAATAAAAAGGTGTATCTATCATTCATTCATTCTACATTCTGCCTCTATTTGGATACTTGTACAGTTCCAGGAGCCTTTAATAATTGGCCCATTTAAATTCCTGGATAGTACCATCCCAGATGACTTTGGGGGCATAGTCCCCAAAGGTGCTTTTTCAAAAAGCAACTGGACTTTCTTTGTTTTTCCTTGAAGGCATTTCACTTCTCATCCAAGAAGCTTCTTCAGTTCTGGCGGAATGGTGGAGAAAGGAAGGATTTATATTCCTGGTAGTCATCTGGTCATTAGCACTCTCTCTGAGAGTCACTGAGGCCACTTGGAGATTTAGCTGTGCCCTTAGGGTCCCCTGAATGGCGCAGATGAGTGTGGAACCTTCTTGGAACTGTTGAAAGGACTGTGTTGTGAACAAGAGATAGGTGACGTTGTATTCTTCCCCCTTTGTTGAGAGAGGGCTGTGATTTTAACCTAGATGGCCTCTTTGACCCCTCTTTCAAACCAGCAGTCTTCTCTGTCCAGAGTGGATTGGCATAGGATTTCCTTTGCTTTGGATGCACATGCAAGCAATTTCTCAGAAATACATATTCAAGTTGATGGATTTTAAAAAATGAGCAGACATAAAAATTTGTGGAGTTTTTACTTGGGTGTTGTTGTTTTTTTTTAAAAAAAGGAGTTGCACCCTGCAACATTTCAAAGATGAAAAGATTCTCAGTTTGACTTGTCTTGTTTCTGGGTGCTAAAAAAAACAGAAACCATCTTACAGCAGTTGTTTCAAAGATGACATTATTTCCTTTACAAAATAATTCTGTTTTCCCAGGTAGTGCTATGGATACATTTAAATTTAAATAATTATTTATTTGAAACAGTGATGTAGCCGTCCATCTTTCTACCAACTTTGGGTGGCTCTCAATTTTTTTAAAACATAAAGCTTGCCTTAAAAGCAATCTTCTCCAATTACTTAATTGAAGCATGCATAAGGATGTGTTAAAACTTGTCTCTGAAGACAACTGGCTTTTCTTTCAGTAACAGGAATTAGAGAAGAATGAACTACCTGACTGTTGTTACATCCTCTAACCCCCATTCCTTTAACCTTAAACTATCCACTATTGACCTCACCCAATTCCTAAGAGATCTATAAGGAGCATGCATAAGTGCACAATCATGCCTATCATCCCTGTCCTATTGCCCCCATTTATTCGTACCTATTTCCTGTATTCTTACTTATGTTTGTACTTATACCTATTATCTTGTAAGCGATTGACAAATCAAATAAAAATAAATAAAAACTTCCATTAAATAAACTGGGGGTAATTAGGTTCAATTTTACTGTTCAGCCCTGCATGATGGGAAACAAAGTTTCATGATATTTTAAAGTAGAGGGTACTATTTTTAACACCCTCCAGGTGTTACGACAACATTCATCTCTGCAGCAATCTACATTCTAAGTTTTAAAAATATCTTCTCAGCAAAGTTCACCCCTGGCCCAGCCAGCTAAAGCATGAGGAAATAAACAAAAGCAGGAAACGGAAAAAGGGGCAGGTTTTAAAATGGGTCAAAACCAACCGACCTGAGTCTTCCATGATGTCAGGAGCGGTGAAGTCGATCTGGGCCAGCCTTTGAAGCTCTTCCCGCAAAGACCGCTTCCTCTTGAAAAATTGTTTTGCAAAATTGAACAAAGAACCGGCATGTGCCAGAGCTCCGGCGGAAAACCAGAATCGGGTGAGAACGTTACACCTCAAGTTGAGTCAAAGTGAAAACCCACAACACTGCCAGATGCACAGGTGCAGAAGGGGGAGAGGTGAGCTAAGTATATCACCAGTAAAAGGCCTGCAAAGACTAAGAATAACTATATGGTTGTTTCATTTGTGGGCAACTTGGAACAATAACAACAACAAAACTGGGACAAAGAGAGCCCCTTTGTAACCCTTTGAAGAAAAACTAATCTATGAAAGCCAGCCAAATAATTTTCTTTCTAGAATGGAACATGTTAATCTTTTCCTGCTGAGATAGCACGGATCCAATGATCTCTCGGAGGGGATAGATCCCAAAACCTGCCAGTGGAGAGAAAAGCACTTGATGGCATTAAGTACTCAAGGAGAAAGATCTGGATGATTTCATGGAAGGTGGGACCTTGTAGAGATCAATGCAACATGACCACTCCAGACTCCCGCACAGCCATTTTGTACACATGGCACAAAACTCTTGACACCGTTAAACACACTAGTGCTTAACACACTATGTGAATTCTGAAACTACTTGGGAAAAGGGTTTATCACATAGCAGACTGGGGGGAAAAAATCCACAAACTGTTCAAATGAGGTCAAATAATTCATAGCACATTGCCAGGTAGCATATAAATTTAATACATAACTGTGTTTCTTCTGCAAGTTCTGGAAAGCCTCCGAGAATATGATTAAGGTATGACTTGGAATAAGGTTTACAAGTAGGATACAGAAATTTCCATCCATTTGTCCTCCATTGGTGGAATATAAATTAAACCATTGGTTTCTTCCAAATGTTGTTGACTGCCAAGCACAAGCAATCCAACAAAGTTGTCATTCAGCAACACTAGGAAACTCCTAGCTCAGTGATGGCGAACTTTTTCACCACCAAGTGCCCAAATCAGAACGAGCATACATGCGTGTGCATGTGCGTGCCAGAAAACCAAAGACCAGCTGGCCAGTGTAGATATGCCTTTTTTGGCTGTTTTGGGGCCATATTCAGGCCGTTTTGGGCAGTTTTTCAGGCCATTTCTGTGTGCACCAGAAACCAGAAGAGCAGCTGGCGACAGAATGTATGCCCGCTAAGAGGGCTCTGTGTGCCACCTCTGGCACGTGTGCCATAGGTTCACCATCACGGTCCTAGCTTGTCATTCTAGAAAAGTTAAAATCATCTCCTAATTTGCCTTGTTTTTCTCTTAAGGCACCTAAAATGGCCAATTGGAACATCTAGGAATATTTCGAATTGAATCTACTTGAAACACTTGTTATATATACACCAATGTTTCTCAACCTTGGCAGCTTGAAGATTTGTGGGTTTCAGTTCCCAAAATTCCCCCGCCAGTATGCTAGGCAGGGACAAACATAAACTTTTTTTTTTTGCTTTCAAAATAAAAGTTGCAATAGCTGAGACCACTTGCAGCAAGTCCAATTCCTATCATTGCTAACCACTAACTATACTGGACAGTAAATGTGAACAGTATCACTGTCAGAATTTCTTCATTCTGTATGAAACATGTCTTTCTTTATTCTGTATAATTTGACCTCCCCTTCATTTCTAAAGGCCTCTGGTTTCATACAGAAACAATATCCAAGTAGACATTGTTCTACCGAGTAGATATTGTTCTAATATTGTTCACAGCTAAATCACATATTTTGCAGCCCAATGACTGGTGTGAATATCTTAGATGGTGCAAATACATGAATATCTTATGATATTATGGGTCTGAAAATCTAGCAAAGAAATTCTCACAAAGAAAATAAAGGGGTTTCTCAAAATCTGATAAAGCTCTAATCAAAAGCTTACAGTATGTGGGATAAGAGTTATTTTAACGTGACGAGGGAGCACACACACAATTGTATGTTCTTGAGAAAACTATTTTACCTGCTAAGAATTTGAACTACTGTGTTTCCTTGAAAATAAGCCCTAGTATTTTTTCAGGGTGCTTGTAATATAAGCCCTATCCCCAAATAAGCCTCAGTTAAGATTGTCAGCCAGACAGACACATTTAGTACCGTATTTTTTTCCAAAACAAGCCCTAATGGGTCCTTTGGAGCAAACATTAATATAAGACCAGGTCTTATTTCCAGGGCAACACAGTAGCTTGCAGTTCTCTAGATATGAGATTTGGATGCATTTTAATTTTTTTTTTTTTTTGCCACTTTATCTAGCTTTGCACAATGATGTCAAGGCTAGTGCATTTTAGCATAGGAAGATGAAAACCTATGAATAAAAGTAGAACTGTATTGTCTTCTTGCAAACTTACAGAGAAACTGTTCTGCTCTTGATACAACTGAGTAACTTCGTAATCCTTTATCCTCATATGAGGTAGTCATAAAGAAAGATGTTTGACAATGCAGTTATTCTAAACAAACATCAGATGGCAGCAAAATAAAGGGGAAAGTGATAAAATGCTAGCATTGACAACATCTAGGCAACAAGAACAAAGCACACAATAGATTGGGAAGAAATAAATGCACATTCAGCTGGCTGCACAATGAAGGTGCCCAGGCAACTATCCTTAATAAATTTGAGGATACAGAAAAGTCGTCCACTCAAACCCTGCCAACACTGTTGTGGTTTTCTAACTGTTGTCAAGATCCAAACACATGACAG